>NW_023417029.1:59597-61439 GCF_002922805.2 Oryzias melastigma | reverse complement strand
ATCAGTCAGGGAAATGTTTTGTTTGAGGTACTTGGTATTTCAGAGAATTCATGTGAAAATCTGCAAACTAAAAGAGACGATCCCTGTAAGTTTGTCTTTTATCCCCTAACATCTTCGTTTTTGTCTTTCTGTTTTTTAATGCACATTTTTATTTTTTATTTTTGAGGTGTTAAAAGCTTCAATTTTGCACTGTGACCACACTTGTGCAAAACTCTGGCCATGTGCATAAAAAGATGCACTTTGAAGTGCAGAGCTTTCCACTCATTTCAAAAAAAGAACAGATGTGTGGGAGGAAAGATTCAAGGAAAAAATAGAAAGAGGAAGAAGGAAAAAGATCAGGTGGAAGTTAAGGAACCCAGGAGAAAGATGAAGACAAAAAGAGGCAAAGTTTATAAAATAAAAATGATAGAGAGGGAAAAGAGCATGAATTGGTGATGACAGAGAAGTTGAACTTTAAAGTCTCGTATTTAAACATGAAAGCCTGACAGAGGGGGAGACACTTGTGTTTGTAGGAGTGTGTTTGTGCGTGTGCTAGTATCAGGGGCAGACGGGGCAGGCGGGCTGCATGGTCTAACTTGCTGTGAAAGCACCTGAAGAAACAACACAAGGTTGGCATGATAACATCTACCCTGACTGCCCGTCAAGGCCTGTGTGTGTGCGCAAGTTTGGGAGTGTATGCAAGCTTGAGAGGTTGTTTTGTTGTACGCTGCATATTTGTAACATCTGGAACCCAGACATTCTTTGAAACGTCTTTTTGTATCAATGCTATAAATAAAATTAAATGTTAGCTCTCAAGTGTTTTACAATATGAGCATAAAGTGTCCATTTAATGATCTATTTCCAGATCTGAGATCGCCATAGCAGCTTCTACAGCACACCTATACGCTTTTCCAAGGACATGTCATTGCGTCTGCGGGGGCAACCTTTTAGCATCCATCCAAAAATGCGATTTACAGCTTAATATTCTTAATTTATGCCCTCCGTCATGAGAAAAATGCCACAAAAACATGTTAAAAACAGTGTTTTCATTGGAATGAAAATTTAACCTGTTTTTTATAGAGATTAGGTATATAAAAAAAAAAAAGATTGTCAGAACAATTTCCGTTGAATTTTTTCCAATTAGAAAAAAAAAATGTAATAGTGTGAATGCATTCAATGCATTCACACTACTGAGATTCTTCATTTACGTTTTCTTCTGTACGTTTTTTGACACGTAAAAACTCAAGCACACTTTATGCGATTTACACAATCTTGGTATCAAAATATTCAGCTTGTTAAGGACATTACTGCTTGTATTATTAGTAGTTGTGCACTTTACAGTTTTTGCGTAGTTACACAATTTGTGCGTTTTTTCAGGACCATTATAACTAATAGGATTTTTTTACAAATTCCTGCAAATTACACACTTTATGCAATTTAAGCAATTTAACACATTCAGCATGTCCAGAAATTCATGCTTGTACTTCCAGCATTGTTAAAATTCATGCAAGTTACACAAAATTACACAATTTAACACAAGTTTACACAATTTTACACAAATGTGTTCAAATTTTAAGCAAATTCAGTATTTTATGCAATTTTACACATCCAGCATGTTCAGGAAATTCATGCTTTTACTACACATTATTACAATTACACAAGTTACACAAATTTAACACAACTTTACACAACTACACAATTTTACACAATTTGTGCAAATTTTAGGCAAATTCAGCCTTTTATGCAATTTTACACAACCAGCATGTTCAGGAAATTCATGCTTTTACTAGACATTGTTAAATTTAAGCAATTTTAAACTTTACATGGTTGTGTTCACAAATTTACACAAATTGTCTGTTTTTT
>NW_023417029.1:58960-59535 GCF_002922805.2 Oryzias melastigma | reverse complement strand
TTACAATTACACAACTTACACAAATTTAACACAACTTTACACAACCCGACAATGCATTCACACATGCATTATCGGAGGTAATGCAATTTTTCTAGTTATTCATGTTATTTCATGTATTGAAGTTCTGGTCTTTGATATGTAACTCTTAAAATGAAATTGTTACTTTAAAATTTGGTTTCTCTATGGGTGGAATACAGCTACCTGGCTTTATGTGCTGTTGCAAAAAACAGCAAGCCTCTCAAATGGTGATTTGTACTTTTTGCTTTGATATAAACATATTTTTCAATTTAAAATAATAAAAATGTTTAACCTTAAATTTGTTTGCTGTGTCATGTGTTTGATTGCTGTAATGCATGAGATTCTAAAAGGAAAAAAAACAATGTGGTTCTATATATTATTCTGCAATTCCTCTATGATCTGATTTGTAATACACCATTGCATTATATTTAGATAATATAAGTTGTTTACATTTTCTTTTATATACATATTTAATTTCAAACTAATAGTGTTACTAAAGTTTTTTATTGTTTATTAAACGTTAGAAAAAATATGGTAAATTACATAGTAAAATCTTG
>NW_023417029.1:55275-58089 GCF_002922805.2 Oryzias melastigma | reverse complement strand
CAATTACACAATTTTACACAATTTGAGCAAATTCTAAGCAAATTCTGCATTTTATGTAATTTTACACATCCAGCATGCTTCTTAAGGTTGTTTTTGAGTTAAGCTAACATATTAGCAACGTGTTAGCTTTTTTGGCTTATTTTCCATCTAATTAGGTTATTATGGCTAAGTTTGAGTTAAGCTAACATATTGGCAACGTGTTAGCTTTTTTGGCTAATTTGGAAACTTCTTAGGTTTTTTGGGGCTAATTTTGAGTTAAGTTAACATATTAGTAACATGTTAGCTTTTTTGGCTAATTTGGCATCGAATTAGGTTATTATGGCTAATTTTGAGTTACGCTAACATATTAGCAACATGTTAGCTTTTTTGGCTAATTGGGCATCGAAATAGGTTATTATGGCTAAGTTTGAGTTAAGCTAACATATTAGCAACGTGTTAGTTTTTTTGGCTAATTGGGCAACTAATGATTTTCTTTGGGCTAATTTTGAGTTAAGCTAGCATATTAGCAACGTGTTAGCTTTTTTGGCTAATTGGGCAACTAATGATGTTTTTTGGGCTAATTTTGGGGTAAGCTAACATATTAACAACGTGTTAGCTTTTTTGGCTAATTTGGCAACTTCTTAGGTTTTTTGGGGCTAATTTTCAGTTAAGCTAACATATTTGCAACATGTTTGCTTTTTTGGCTAATTTTGCAACTTCTTAGGTTTTTTAAGCTAATTTTGAGTTAAGCTGGCATATTAGCATTGTGTTAGCTCTTTTGGGTAATTTGGCCATTATAACTAATAGGATTTCTTTTTTACAAATTCCTGCAAATAACACACTTTATGCAATTTAAGCAATATAAAACATTCAGCATGTCCTGAAATCCATGCTTGTACTTCCAGCATTGTTAAGTTAAGTTACACAATGTTACACAATTTAACACTAATTTGTGCAAATTTTAAGCAAATTCATCATTTTAAGCAATTTTACACATCCAGCATGTTCATGCCTTTATTAGCCCTGTCTTAGATTTACACAAGTTACACAAAATTGCACAACTTTACACAATATTACACAATTTGTGCAATTTTTAAGCAATTTCAACTTTTTATGCAATTTATGCAATTTTAAACATCCAACTTGTCCAGGAAATTCATGGTTTTACTAGGTCTTATGAAATTCACAGAAGTTAAACAAAATTACACAATATTACACAACTTTACACAATTTTACACAATTTGTGCACATTTTCAACAAATGCAGCATTTTATGCCATTCAAAACATCCAGCATGTTCAGGAAATTTACGCTTTTACTAGGCATTGTTAAATTTAAACAAGGTACACAAGTTTGCACAATGTTACACAATATTACACAACTTTACACAAATTTACTCAATTTTTGACAATTCTCAGCAAATTTAGCATTTTATGCAATTTTAAACATGCAGCATTTTCAGGAAATTCATGCTTATACTAGACATTGTTAGATTTACACAAGTTACACACAATTACACAACTTTACGCAATGTTACACAATTTATGCAAACTTTAAGCAAATTCAACATTTTATGCAATTTATGTAATTTAAAACATCCAGCATGTTCAGGAAATTCATGCCTTTATAAAGCATTGTTAGATTTACACAAGTTACACAAAATTACACAACTTTACCCAATGTTACACAAATTATGGAAATTTTAGGCAAATTCAGCATTTTATGCAATTTTACACATCCAGCATGTTCAGCAAATTCGTGCCTTTGCTAGGCATTGTGAAATTTACACTATTTACAAGCTATCATGTTAGCAAAATGTTAGCTTTTTTGGCTAATTTGGCAAATAGTAAGGTTTTCTGGGCTGATTTTGAGTTAAACTAACATACTAGCAATGTGTTAGCTTTTTAGGCTTATTTGGCAACTACTAGGGTTTTTAAGGCTAATTATGAGTTAAGCTAACATATTAGCAACCTACTAGCTTTTTTGGCTAATTTGGCAACTACTGGGGTTTAAGGCGAATTTTGAGTGGAGCTAACATATTAGAAACATGTTAGCTTTTTTTTGGCTAATTTGCTATTACTAGTTACTAGTTTTTCAGGCTCATTTTTGGTTAAACTAACAGATTAGCAATGTTTTAGCTTTTTGACTTATTTGGGAACTCATTCAGTCATTCATCTTCCAGACCGCTTTTCCCTTTCGGGGTCGCGGGGGTGCCGGAGCCTATCCCGGCTACTGATGGGCGAAGGCGGGGTACACCCTGGACAGGTCGCCAGTCTGTCGCAGGGCCTCAATCACACACACATTCACTCTCACAGACACACCTAGGGGCAATTTAGAGTCACCAATGAACCTATGAAGCATGTTTTTGGACGGTGGGAGGAAGCCGGAGTCCCCGGTGAAAACCCACGCATGCACGGGGAGAACATGCAAACTCCACACAGAAAGGTCCCAGCCGGGAGTCGAACCGGGGCCTTCTCGCTGTGAGGCGAGAGCGCTAACCACTGCGCCACCGTGCAGCAATTAGGGAACTACTGGGGTTTTTAAGACTAAATTTGAGTTAAGATAGCATATTAGCAGCGCGTTAGCTTTTTTGGCAAATCGGGTGCGCTGCTCTATGGAGGAGTGCTGTGAGTGGTCGCGCACGCAGCAGGGGTTGCACTAGGAGCGATTGCGGGCATGCACGTGGCGGGATAAGGGGGTGTGTTGAGCGTGCTCTGTTCTGTTATGTCTCTTTAGCTATCAGACTTTTTTCTCTTCAAAACACGTGCCACATCCCTGCATGATGAGGATGTGAGCGTGCACGTGGTTGAATAAGGGTGCACTGTGTGTGTGTGTG
>NW_023417029.1:39123-55254 GCF_002922805.2 Oryzias melastigma | reverse complement strand
GGGGGTGCAGATATGGTGCGGTCTGTCATTGAGCGGCCCACAGCTGCTGCACAATGTGAACCGAGTAACATATAGACATAGGACAACAAACATATAGACACCTGAGAGAACCTTCTTCAAAACAGATCATTACTGATAGAAACAGATCAGCTCCTCAAAGGTCTTCATCTACCAGCAACTCATCAGTGATGCTTTTAAAATAGACAAAGAGAAAGATTCTGTGGAGAACATGGACATCTGAGGATTCATCTGCTCTGTTTTTTTTAAATTCATAATACTTGAAAATATATTTTCATCCTTAAGTATGTTTAAATCAATACACAAATATTTAGGTTATTGTGAGCAGAGAGGACCAAAAGTTCATTTTGTGTTTCACAGTTCTATTCAAGTTAAATGACAGCACAGCAACATTGTATACTGTGATGGTGAAGTATTTTCCTAGTGCATTTGTCATAATAAAAAGAGTTGGAATATAGGAATATTAAGTGTTGAGAGTTGCTCAGTGCGGCGGTTTTCTGATGACTTTTGGGATGGAAAAATGTGACACTATCTGGCAATACTGATTTATATGGTCAGATGCTGCACACCTCACCGACGTATTTTAGCGCGGTGTTTAGATTGATTACTCCTGTAACCCCCCTTACAAATCCATGTTTTTGTTACATTAATCACGATTGGGGTTGGGCACCGACGTTCAGTTCCAAGTTGGAATTTTGAAAAACCACACTTTCGCAAAGCACCGTTTGCATTAAGTCATAATTTTTCGATAACGCACAAACACACTCATGCAATAAGTCAATAAAAACACGCCGATGGATAAGATCAAGTTTTTAATTTATTTATTTATTTCCCTAAAAGTCAGTAATATGAATCTGCAGACCTGGGGTAGCCTACACCCTTGTCCTAAAAGGGAGCATTTAATTTACATCACAGCTCTGTCTGGAGTCCATTGAGAGTCTCAGATGCAGAGAAACCTGTGCAGCTGTAAAAAAAAAAACTTTGAAAAACAAGCAGCAGGACCATTTTTTGTCTTTGACAACATGACAAGATCCATTCAGGTTTCTGTCACAGTGATAGCGCTCCTACTCAAAGGAGACTTTAGCGTCTCATTCAGGATGCAGGCTGGAAAAGTGCGGCTGCGCTCCAGAGGAGGTGCGATTCCGTATGACACGCAGCTTAAATACATGTGAAGCTGTGCATATATGGCAGCCGCTGTGCTGCTTTAAGGACAGGCACTTTATACTAAGAAGCGCATTTGTTTCAAAAAAAGTGTTTCTATTACAGTTTTTGGATAAATTTCTATTTTGATATCCCCCAAATGCCACCTCCTCTAAGCCAAAAAAAAAACTTTTTTTTTTATGGGAGTTTTTTTGAAATTGTGGCGTTTCCAGTAGGAGAATTTAGTATCGAAATTCCAATTTGTGGAATTTCAGAATTAATGGAAATGCTACTGTCTGGCTGCATTTCACAGCAGATCAGAGTTTGACAGCAGGTGCTGCGTCACATCTGTGTATCAGGAACTCATGGCGTCAGGATGTTTTCAGTGAGCCGATCTTCGGTTAGAATATCAACCCAGTGTTTTTGTTCTGTTGTACTGCGGCGGTTCTCTGGCTGCAGTCTGTTAACCTTCCGGTCGTTCCACATGCCAGGAGAATTGTATCTAATGTTTGTCTTTTATGTTCCTCTTCAGGTCTGCTTCTGCTGGTGAGTGGATTTATAATCCAAAATAATCCAACATTTACATTTTAAGGCAGTAAAATTCTAATTTTAACATATGAAGATGACTCTTGGTGATGTGTGTGATTCAATAAAAATCATGTTTGAGTGACCAGTCTCTTCTGTTTATTCACTGTTTTAGCATATAGGTAAGACAAAAGGAAATGTGGGTCAAAGTCAGATCGTACAAAATTTATTTTTGAAGCTGATGAAATCATTCAAAACATCACAAACATTATTAATTAAAATTCAGAATTAGTTTCCCTTTATTCAAAGTAGGGGTCTCTTTACACATGTCATGGTTAGAAACCATCATCTATGATACTACTGTCTGTTTTTATATTTAAAGAACCTAATAAATGATCCTAAAGAGTACATTTCTATCTACTGAAAATAAAAAATTCAGTAAGAAATGAAAGAGAAAAAAAGTTTATTGCTGGGTTTAAGAGTGTGCAGCGGCTGGACGTTCTCTCCGATCCCCATGACAGCTCCAGACTCCAGACGTCGCCCGTTCACGTCCTCCACAGTGATGAGAGAACCAGGAGCTGCTCTTCCTTGTAGAATTAAAAATAAAAGATGTCCACCACCGTCTGCCTCAGCTGAACCAGGTGATGTGGGTCCTCGTCGAGCTCATGTCGCTGTGGTGGTTTTGTTGAACTGTCCTTCTGGTGCCAAATGGAAATGATGTCCCCATTAATCCAAACTGTAATTGTAAGGAAAAGAAAATAGATTTCACTCAAAAATATTTGTACATGTGCTGTTTCTGTAAAGATGAGCTAAACACACAAAATAAAATATTTCATCTTGTTTATGCTCAAAATACATGTGAATATCTTTAAACCAAATAATTTAAGAAAATTAGTTTATCTTTGAAAGAACATGACAGTATTTAGTTTGGATTGTCAGCAGAAGAGGAGGCAGCATCAGTCTGTTTAACCTCTTCAGACCTGATGTTCATCACATTCTGACTGATATTAGTTCATTCTGCTTCACTGTGACTGTGTTTAGAGGATTCACTTAAATATTAGCTCCAGCTTTAAGACGTTGACATGATTAACTTAACTAAGAAGTAAAGATAAATGCTCCTCATAGTGTAATCACAGCATCATGTGATCATATATCAACAATTTGATTTAACACTAGAGGAAAAATATGTTTTACACAATCATATTACTGTTGTGGTGTATTTTTAATGTGTATATAAAGACTACAGCAACTTAAGACTAAATAACTCTTATTGAATAAGATAGCTTAGGACCACATAAATAACATGTTCAAACAATGAATGTTCAGTTCGTACTAAACTCGTACCACGAAAAAATACGTTTTCATTGTTGTCTAAAAGTCACTTCCACAGCGTTACAGATTGTGTGTTAAACACCAAGTACTCACCTGTAAAGATTCATGATGTAAATAATCCACCGCGGTGCTGCTTTGCTGGAGAATTGAAGCGGTTAGCCGTTAGCATAGAGGAGCCGCAGACGGCAGAGCTGTGGGCGTGAACTAAAACAAACCGGAGGAAAAGCGGGTGAACTCGGTCCCGCCCCTTTCCCCCATATTTGGATCGTCCGTGTGAGGTGGAGTTAACTCCAGCCAATATGGCTGCGGCCGTGACCTGAATATTCAGGCTTCATTTAAGGGACTGTGGAAGTCAATGGGTGACGTCAGAGATGATGCGTCTATACAGGAGACAGACAGATGTTGTGAGGTCCACGGAGAGGCAGGCAACTTTCTCCGTTCTCCTGCACTGTGATGTTTTATTTGTTTTGGTTGAGACAATACTGATTTTTTTAATTCCCCTATTTTTTCCTCCTCTCGAGTTAACGCGGAACAGCCTCTAAACTCAGTGACAGATGCCCAGAAATCGCCGGTCATACAGCCTAGACATTTAGAAGCGCACCCTGGTGGACTCAACCAACTGTGCGAATTTTATAGGGGTGTTTATGTTAAATTGCAGCTCCGAAACTGACGTTGCCTTCTCTTAAAAGAACGGACGAGCATTTCTACAAAGTTTAATTAATGTTCTACCGTGAATAGTTTATCCATGACGGCGACTGAGCGTCCCACGGCCACGAATGAATGAGGCCGTCGGGAATCCTCCCGACTCCCCCGATTACCCACTTCGCCCTTAGTGTAAGGTAGTTTCCTTGTGTCCTGAGTGACGCAGCAACTCAAACAAAACACATATAACATATTAGCAAAGCATATTTAAAGGGCGCGCGAACAGTTCTATAAATAGGGGGGTCTTCGGCGGGAATCTTCCTTTTGGCTCCTGGCGTTGTGACGGACCCGCACTGACGCTCCTCTGAGACAAATCCACGGACGACCAAAAAGAAAAAAAAACAATCAAAGGTAGGAGTTTGTTGACCTGTAATAAAAAATATATATATACATATTGTGGATTTACTGGGAAATAATTTTTTTAGTTTCTCTATGATCAGGTTAACAAGATGACGTTTTTTTTAATTCATTGGTTGGAGGCTAGCGTCGTCACTCCATCTAAACGTCGCGGCTGTTCAATTTTTTTTATTTTCCAAAATGCTGTTGTCACTGACATTTATGGCTATTTAAAGTAAAATAAAATATAATTTTGATCTTTTTTCCCCCTATTATTTGCATATGATGTTATCTCACTTACTGGCGGTCAATATTTAATTGTCAAATGCGGAATCACAATTTTATCAGATTTCGTTTGATTTTGTGGGGGTTTTTGGTCTAGAAAATTAAAAAATGTCAAATCCGAACAAAGATGACAGGAGAGGCGCATTGGAAATTACACTCATTGATAAGACAGAGGAGAGCGTCCGATCCGAGAGCGGCAGACTTCTACCAACTAATTCAACCAATCAGAGCAGGGCAAGGACCCAGCAACTGGGGAAGAGTATGCCAAAAATAAATCAACCAATCAGAAGAGGGCATAGTTGTTACTACAGGCGGGGGGAGGGGCAGGGCAAGTAGCCTGAGCTAAAGAGGCAAGCTCGGTCTCTTCCTCTTAGGATGACCTGCGCTACTATGTATTTTTGTATTATTTTTTAACATCAGTCAAAGGAAAAAAGACAAAAAATACAATATAATAAATAATTGAATATATCTTTTTATATTTCTCATGTTGTGTTTTGCAAGGCAAGATCAGCTGCAAAATGACTGAAATGTGCTGACTGCAGTGGGAAACAGTGTCCTGACAGTTATTGTCATCCAGTAATTTGTTGATTGCTCAAAATGATTGCAATTTTTAAAATCTAATTGATTTTTTTTAACTAAATAAGTTTTTGTGTTGTTCAAAGCCTGTTTAGTATCTAATGGAAATCAAGATCCACCTAATTAAAGTTGTCTTTCTGTGTAACACTTTGTGTTTTTCAGAATGGCTCTCTCAACTATACTTCTGGAGCGTAAGGAGACCCCTTACTACAGACCTCCCAACCTTCACATGACTGTACTGATGATGAAGGAAGAGGAGAGGGTGGTGGCTTGGGTCTTCGGTGAAGGTTCTGCATCACCAGCCACCATTAAGACGAACAGGGTGGCTGCAGTGTCAGATGGTCACATTGTGACAACACTGACACTCTTTGAAGATTTTTGGGGCAAGGTACAGGAGGGGGGCTCCTACATAATCCGGGGGTATGGCCTCATTGGGGAAACCCCTCCGTACCACATAAAATTTACGAGGCAGACAAAAATTTTTCGAGCCTCCAGAATCCCTGTCAGCCCTGACCTCATGGTGGAAGCTGAGGAAGCCCTCAACCCCCCCTCCCAGGAGGTGGACTTAAGGGAGACTCTAAACTCGAGGGGTCTCCTGACTGTTTGTGGGGAGGTGGTGGAGGTAGGTTTGTCTTTCTACTTTTTTGTATTGATAATTTTTTATCAGGAAAGTCTCACATGATTCCTTCAAAGTTCTATGATTAAACATATAATATTGCTATCACAACTTTTCAAAGTTATTATACATGTTCACAAACATTCTCAATTGATGCTGTAATTTTTTTTTTCTGAAATAATATTCTCCTAGGAAATTTAAGCCTCGTTTCCACTGAGTTGTATGGTCCACTGTGGTTCGTATACACAACCCCATGGGTTATTATGATGCCCTTCTGAAAAATGCCTCAGCAGGAATGCCTGCTCCATTCTAAACACGTCAGTGGAAATGAGGCTTTAGTGACTAACCTTTTCATGCTGTATGTCAGTATTTCACAATATACTATTAAATATAGGTTTCTACTCATTGCAGCATCACATTGAATAAAAAAAATCTAATCATTGATATGGAGAATTATTTTTAATGCAGTTTTGTACTATTGCTGCAGCCTGTTTTTTTGTTTTCATTTTTACCAATTGACTTCAACTGGTTTATTTCAGTGCTTGCCTGTAAGCAAAGTCCTGTCTGGGAGACAACATGTCCCGGTGAGAAACATCCGGATTAAGCAGGTAATCTTAAGAATGTTTTAGGTTGTTTTGTTTTTTTTTAGGAGTTTTTCCTTACTGGGAGGGAGGGTCTAAGGGCAGGGATAACAGTTTTATTTAGTCTGTTTAGTATGTTTTTATATGTTATGACTAACTTTGGGTATCTGTAAAATACTGACATGCAATCCAATGAGGCATTTTTTGTTATATTGGACTATCAAAATAAAATTGAATTGAATTGAATTCAGAAAAAACTTTGTTATTGAAACTGTTGTTTATTTGGTCATTTTTTTCAAATTGAAATATTGTGTTCTGTTATCTTCAAATAGGATGAGTTCACAATGAGGGTCTGCCTGTGGAGGGAGGTTGCTGTAGCTGATTTTTCCCTTGGAGACATGATCACCGTTTCCCACATGAAAGCGGAATCATCGATGGGTGGCAGACATCTCACATCCACAAAGCACACCAAGCTGACGGTAAATATACATGTTATGATAACATAAGGGCCGTTGTACCATAAAGTGGACAATGTAAGTTGTGATTTGTAATTCTGTTGTTTTTCAGAATTTTTCCTGCTATTTAACTAGAGCATCAATGTCCTCACAGTTATATGTAGGTTCAGGAAATATGTGAGATATTTGTGGTTTGTGAGTAACTATCCAAAAATGTAAAAGTTCTTCAAAATTATCTAAATTGCCCTTTGGGGACCAACCAGTCAGTCAGTCAGTCAGTCAGTCAGTCAGTCAGTCAGTCAGTCAGTCAGTCTGGCTTGCTGGCTGGCTGAATTCCTAGTATGTTTGCCTTTACTCCACAGAAATCTTCGGCCTCAGACAGTGGAGTAACCATCGTTGGTGTGACGGAGGAGAGCTGCCAAGATGTTGTGGAGCTGCTTCTGCAGGACGGCCGCATTTTGGAAGTGTCCAAAGACATGTGGAGTCCCTTCCAGGACCAACTGGATGAGGGAAACCTCGTTGTAAATTTAGTTGTAGAGGGGAGACATGTCAAGGAAATTAAATTATCTAATTAAAAATTAATTTGCTCTCCTTTTAGATTAAATGTTTTAGTTAATTTATTGTTTCATAAAAGTTAACTTGTTGTAAGTTGTGTTTTTGTAAATAGTAAATTAGTTCTTAATGTAATAAATTATTATATATCAATATATAATATAATCATAATTTTTATATATATACAGATATATTTTAAAATATATCTTTATATATATAAATTATTGTATTATACAGTATATATTATAAATTATTCTTATTATTATATATAAAACAATACATTATTTTTTTTTTACACAGATTTATTTTGTGTATTCAGTTTCAAATTAAACTGTTTTACAAAAAATCTATTACTGGTTTTTGTCACGTTTGTCACTTGTTTTGTAAACTACAAAACAATGCATTGTGGGAAACAGGCTTTTCTTTTGAGTTTACGTTTCTAAATGGCACGTTCAATAAGTTCCGGAATGTCAAATGTTTAGGAGCAAAAACAGCTAAACTCTATCTGCTACAGTATTTTGAGAGCCGACATTGGGGTGAATAGCTTTGTAGATGTATAATAATTAAATTAAGATAATTTAATTATTTCATATTTAGACCATAGAACATAGTTAATGATTAACGAATGATTTATGTGAAGTTATAGGAAATGGGTCTTTTCTGAGCGCACGTGAACGCATCATAACTCTCTTAAGCGCCGACAGAAGCTACGCACTTACTTTTCCTGGAATCTCCGCGCGGTAAGTTGGTTTTACGATAAGCGCATTTTAAACTGCGAATTTATGAAGATGTATTGTGAAGTTTGTTTTACAAAAACAAAATTAAGAGATACAACGGTTTAGACAACATCGTATATTTAACTTTGAGTTGAAATATCCCAATTTTTACATCGTATATTTACAAATGGTAGACTCCTTTTTGACGGGTGTTAGCTAAAACAAGCTAGTTTTCGTCTACTGCTTACACAGCATTAACGTTGTAATGAATGGTAGACCACTATGAAAATGTAATGTAATGCAAAGTGGTACCAAGATTTGTCTCTTTACACATGGAGACACATATGTGGGAAATGACAGCAGTGGGATCCCATGGGTCATTTGCCCCATCATTACATTAGCTTTTTGTAATAGATTAACATAATATAAACAACAACAAAAAACAAACAAACAAAAAAAAACAATATGAACAAACAGAAAAAGACACACCTGGAAAATTAATTTATATGATTTGACATTTTTTTGTCCAATAATTTTATGAAAAATTACTTTGACACATGTTTAATATAATAACCACATAAGTACAACAAAAGTAAAATGAAGCTGTGATTTATTTGCATTAGAATATTTAGTCCTTTTATAGCACTGTTTAAATCATTCATATATTGCATTTTATACCCAATTATACTTCCAAGGAAGTGTGGATCATTGGAATGACCTGGACTGAGAGGAATAATTTTGTTTATTTATAATAACAACAATAATTGCAAAGGGAGATTAATTTTAATATGTAGTGGTAGACATAATGGGACCTCAACAATTTATACATTTAATTGATTTTGAATTATTGAAAGTAGAATTTATTTTTTTATTTACTATTGTACTAGTCCTATTTATTAGGTTTTCGCCAATTGGCAGTTTTAATTATCAATTAATTTCTAAAATATTGGATATTTAAAAACTACAGAGAATAACTGAAATTCAACTGAAGTTCTTCTGATAATTAGTAGTACTAGTAGTGATAATTAGTAATTTGACATCGTGATATAATGCTTCTTTTTCTTTCTTTTTTTTTTTTTGTAGAGTGACGGGAATTGCCCTTGGCTTGAATCTGGTAAGTAATGACAGTTTTCTGAAAAAAATAAACAAGTAAATAAAGATCTAAATTAAACTTGTTTAACAGTTGTATTTTACAATGTTTTTGTATTTGTTTACATTATATCTTAATTACAATGAGTTTATTTCTTGTAAGTGACATAGTTTGTAGTTTTGAGTTGATGAAAGCTCAAACTTGAAACTTTGGTTTAAAGAATGAGTCCAAGAATAAAAGTAACTTTTTTTTTTATCCCTCAATAGAAGTTTTTTTTTTACATAATCAATTTTATGAAAACAGCGAGGCACAGTAAGATTCTTTATTCATTACTCCGTGTGATGCAGTCATTGCAGAATGTTTTCATAGAGTAATGGTGTCAAACTCCAAGCGTATAAGGGCTGATGTTCTTCAAGTTTTTCAGAAACCTGCCTTCTTTGCTCTTTATTACCTGGACCAGGAATGATTAGCCCAGGGGTTGGCAATCTGCAGCTCCGGAGCCGCATGCGGCTCTTTAAGCACTGTCTAGTGGCTCACTGGCGCTTTTTCAAAAATGTTTGAAAATGAAAAATGAAAAAAAAAATGTTGGAGGGAAATATATTTGTTGTTTTAATACGGTTTCTGTAGGAGGACAAACATGACACAAACATCCTTTACATTTTCCAGTTGTTGTGAGATGAGTGTAGGTGCTTCCCCACCGGCTGAGTCAGCGCACAATCAAGCGCACACTCTCAATGAAAAGGAGCTGCTTGTAGGCGGAGTCTGAAGTGCCAAACGTGATCACGAAGGAGAAATGAATCATTACGGTTTGTGTCCGGTCAGGCTAATATGACACCAAGATGAGATGAGCGCTAACCAACAGTAGAAGAAGAATCTCCTCCCCGCCACTGCGTGCGTGACCGCGCTGCTCCGGTGTGGATATCACCTGCTGAGCGTGCGTTCATAAACCCGCGTTCTTGATGCACCGCACGCGGCCGATGTGCAGGTCTCACACACCGGCCGCGTGCGGTGCGTGGCGGGGAGGAGATTCTCCTTCTATTGTATTTTTACTGTTCATTAGCGCTCATCTGCATCTACAACAGGGAGAACCTAAAGTAAAAGTGTTGAAAATCCCCCAAATCTTTCTGAAGACTTTTGTTTTCACAACTCTGTCCTTTTAAATGTCTGACTTAAAAACTCACGCGCGCTCCAGACTTGGAGGGTAGGAATTCAGGTATGCGCGCGTTTATATTGACTCTTCATTGAAAGTGTACGCTTGATTGACGCGGCCAGTGTGGAAGCACCTTAAAGGTGCACGTTACATGCATGTTCCATTCTTGTGGTTTTTTCAAATCCTCAAAATAAAATGACATCAAAAATCGTATTTCTTTATTGCATTTCTTTAATGTCATCAAAGCAATGAAACGAACTGTAATTCATTCATATTGTAGTGATGGTCTCAGACACGCTGGGCTTGCTGTCGGTCTGGCAGCGCAAGGAATTGTGTTTTGTTGTCTGACTGTTGTACATTTCTTGGCATTTATGATTTTGTCCTGTTATGTTTGAATTATTCCTGCTCCTGGAGTGAGAATAAGGGGGAAAGACTGATGACGACCCCCTTTTCTTGTGTCATTGAGGGATTTCAAAATAAAAGCTTGTATGTTCATTATGAGGCTATTCAGCTTTTGCCAGCTAGTTTGTCGCTGCAATTCCCCTCTAACTTGTCATGAAACCAAGCTTGAGGCTTACATGACGCGTGGACACGCAACAGGAGAAATGAACATTTAATCACGGACGTTCATGATGTCGTTGTAATCTATGACGTCACATTGATAGCGGGATGCTTTATAGACACATTCTCCATGTGTTGCCTTCATTGTAAGACTTATATAAGGCATTTCAATTTATGCGGCTCCAGATATATTTGTTTTTTAGTTTTTTGGTCTAAAGTGGCTCTTTCAACATTTTGGGTTGCCGACCCCAGGATTAGACAATAAGGAGCTTCAATGGCAGATGGAATTTACAAAACATGCAGGATACTGGCCCTTTTGGCCTGGACTTTGACACCTGTGTCTTAGAGTACATGTCCAAAATAAAATAACTTCAGGAGAGTTTGAACTTGCAGAATCCAGCAGATAGGTAAGTACACGTTAAAACTGCATAAATGTAAAAAGATGGAATCTAGAATATGGCCCAATGCAAATTCTTCCCTCCCCAATATATTTAGCTCTCCAAACAGAGAGTTACGGGGAAAATAGTGTCTCAGAATTTGGGTGTCACTTCCATTCGATGATGCCATCAATAATTGCCAGTCCGCTAGCATAAGTTTGTTTGAAATAATGCAGGCAGACCTGACGCTGCGCAGATCGCCTGGATTGCGGTGCATGTGTTGGATAGTTTGGACTCTCACGTCGCTTGATAATAATTATGAAAATGATAGGTGCTAAATGAAGGAAATGTGCGCATTTTGTGACTCTTTCTGGAAAATAGTGTAACACTGATGAAAAAGTGAACAATATTTAAACTAAATTGGTGGTTTAGTGTGTTATTGTTGCCATTAAAAGTTAACTTTTATGTCAATTTTAATAATTTCTCTGGGACAATAGATATTTAATTAACCCAGTGACTATTTTTCATCTGATGTCCACGGACAGATGTTGATAATTACTATTAGAAATATTATAGTGGAGTGGTACTGTGGAGCCACACTGGATGTATAAATCTGGACTTGTAAATATTAACGTATCAGATGATTTTAACACTAGATCAGGGGTCTGCAACCTGTGGCTCTTTCGCTCCTCCATTGTGGCTTTCATGGTTGAAGAAAAATAAAATGTATATTGTATTTTAAATTAAAATAGCAATTCAGCTTCATAAAAGTCATGCTAAAACATTTGTACAGTTTTTTTTAGAGCCTTTTACCACGAAAAACCAGTTGGATGGCCACAATCCATACATAAGGAACATCAGATTACAAGGCACATTTCTTGTTGTTGAAAAATTAAAAGATTTTAAGACACATCTGGGCTGTGTATGATATTGCAATAAAATAACTCCTGTTTTATGCTCTGGTTTCAGGTGGTTTCTTGCTGAGTCTGCTGCTTTAGTACGTAAGTAGAGACACACTGGACATGTTTGACGGAAAATTGTACTGCACTCTTAAATGACTGGATTTATTTTAATTTCACCATCAACCAGAATTTGATTTTCAGAGCATTGTCGAACTCCAGGCCTCAAGGGCCAGTGTCCCTACATGTTTTCCAACCAACCTGCCTTTGAACCTCCTAATTGGCTAAACACACCTGATCCAGGTAATCAGCAGCAGATAAGGCAGGCTAGCTGGAAAACCAGCAGGACGTCGGCGCTCGAGGCCTTGAGTTTGACACCCCTGCATTAAAGGGTCTATAATATCATGATGTTCTTACATCTTTCAAAGTAAACTATATCCATATATAAGATCACATATTACATTTGGCACATGAAAGAACAAGTTTTTTGAGTTAAGCTTGTGAGTTTTTTTTTTCCTACCCAGAAGTAAGATGCCTTGATCTTTGAGGCTTCGCTTGCCGCTGCTTATGGGTGATGTACATTTCATAACGTTATCCTAGAGTCAGCTTTGTCTGCGTGTCTACATTTTTCTCACAAAAACAATCAACATCCAAACTTTTGCACACCTTTAGTAGCTGAAGCCAATGCTACACTGGTTCACAACAGAAATGCACGCGACGTCTGTACGACTATATGTAAGTTAGACAAAGAAATGGGTCAAATATGCAGAGCAGGGGCTCTGAAGACGTGTGCTCTGAGACACTAGCTCAGTTTACTTGGCCACAAGTAATCAGAATAAACGCCTAAACATAGTAAAATTGTGTCATGTAAACATGCCGTTTGGAATACTTTAGCCCGACCTGACTCATCTGGTTCCAGTTTTCCTTCCGATCAAAATGGGTGGGTTCTGCAGATTATTGATCCAGTTGTGGTGCATGTAAACAGTACATTCCAATCATGTGTCATTACTGCGCTGGATTTTATGTTATGCATATGAGGGTGTTGCAGCACAGAGAAGTCTTTGGAGCACGAACAGGACCAATTGGCTTCTCTCCATGAGTGAACTGTGTCTCTAAGCAGGACACCTGGTTTCATTTCTTTATTGTCTCTGAGTCCATGCGCTTACTTTGTTTCAGTGTGAACATCAGACAGCAGTCTGTGTTTCCCGGGAGAACTGTCTGTCTGAACAGGTTCAGGACGTGTGAGCTGGCAGATGTGGTTTTTGAAAATGAAAATGCTGCTTCGTGCTCCAAACAGTCCAGAGAAACTGTGCAAAAAAATCACGTCAATTTTATTTTTCCAGTCATGTCCGGACAAAATGCACATTGCTGCATTGCCCGCACAGATTTTAAGTTCTTCCAAGGTGAAATGTGTAACTAACCCTTCCTATGGGTCTGCACGACCAAGAACAAGATCCTGACCACACTGATTTTTGAAAATTATGAGCGAACAGTCACTTATTAATATTATTAATAATATTGAAAGCATCTTAATTATACAGGATCTTTTTTTGATTACAACGGACCTCACTATTTCTTGCAGATAGTTTTACACATGCCAAAATGATTTATTTCAATCAAACATGTGGTGCATGTAAACGTTTGTAACACTTGTTTTACGTTTTTCAGGTCCATGTGCACTGCCTTCTTCTTATCTGATCTTTGATTCGATCAAGGACATTCAGCACATGTAAACGTAGCTACTGTTGTAGGTCACCAGCAGGTTTTTGAGACGTTAAAGGGAATTAGAGTATTTGCAAGCAAGTGATCCTAATGTTGACATTTAAAATTTGGGAAAACAATAAGGTTTAACTTTGTTGGAAATCTCAAACACAAATATGGAGCTAAATTAGGAACATGTTTTTTCTTTAATCAAATAAACTTTTACAAATATTTAAAGCCAAAACTTGAACTTAAGCTCCAAGTTAGCTTTCATGTTTTTATGTTTCTGTTTCATTGTTGTTTTATTGTCAACCTCTCCCTGCTATCCTTTGCTTTTAGAATATTTTCCACCACTTCTGGGTCTGAAAAAGTCTGGAGTACTATTGTTTATATGCTTTTCTGTTGTTTACTGGCAACAACAAAATTCTGCTAGCTAAAAAAGTTTTCATTTTGAGTTATTTTACCCAATAGCACTAGCTCTGATGTAGCGTCATACATAAAAGGTTTATAGATGCTTATTTTTTTTAGAAAGAAATCAACAGGTGCATATTTGTGTCTTCCAGAACTGCTGCAGACTATCATCCCCAAGAACCAGCCATTTTCAAGGCTTTGTCAGACACAAAGGTCCTTTTCAGGATCCCCTGTTTACAAAGGTCCTTTTCAGGACCCCCTGTTTACAAAGGTCTTTCTCAAGGCCACCCAGTCTTTCCTTGTACCTATTCAAAAAATATCCTGAGACTCTACCCGATAACCATTTGCACTGTGTCATACCCAGAACTTGAATAAACTGCATACTCTGGTAAGCTTTTTTGAAGAGTTGACAATTTATATGTTAATTCCAAATATCTGTATTGTATAAAGAAACATTTTCACCGGTCTGAATATTTGATATTAAGCATAACTTTATTTTCTTCAAGGTAGTCAAGAATTGAGCTATAATTTTAGCATAAAGATAAAGGCTCCATTAGCAATATACTTTGAAATAATTACATTGTTCTTTGTTGGCTTATTATAATTCAGGTTTTTGTGTTTGAAAGTAAGCGATGCCTTTGTCAAAGAAAGCTAAAGCTAAGAAAGCATTCTGGAACCGTGTTAAGAGTGATCTGCTTGCAGAAACAGGTGAAGCAGCTGCAAGTTCCTGTCCTGAGAGCACTCAACAAACATCAGTGTCTGCAGAAGTTCCAGCTCAGACTTCATATTGTCCAGATGAAGGTCCAAAACCAGCAAAGGTATTCTGTGATGGGCTACATGCTAAAGGTGAGAGTTCCAAAATGTCCAGTCTCTCAGTCTTGAAGGTAACTGCAGATGTGACTAAGTCCAGAGCTGTCCATGGTGCTGCAGGATGTTCTCGTGCAGACCCTGACATTAACCCTCAGCCATCAGTAATTGTTGTCAGAGCTACCACAAGTCAGGCCTCAAATAGGTTTGGAAAAAATGCTAATAAGCAATGTGTGGCCAACAGCCTGATGTTCCTTTCATTTCTGTTTGAAGATGAGAACATTACCACTTCAGACCTGGACTCTGTTCTGGACAAAGGTAACGAGGTGTACATCCAGGCCAAGCAAAGGTATCCAAACAGCAATCCATTCCTGGCTACAGATGAACTTCCTCATGAGGTCAGTGCTCGCAGATGTGATTATCAGGTAGACAGATCACAGTTGCCCATAAATGGAAAATTCAGAGGAACCCAGCACTATCCCAGTCTTGAAGCACAACTGAACCGACTGACTGCAGATGTACAGTATGCTATTGTCATCATGGCATCTTTGGGTTTTGCTGTCTTCAGAACAAGGTCTGGTAGATACGGTTACTTTGACCCCCACTCTCGATGTGCTCAAGGACTACCGCTCGGTGGTGCGCCCTCTGCTGGAGGAACTTCTGTAATGTTGACATTCACCAGTTTGAGAGACATGATTGACAGAATTGTTATTAGCTTTGCTATGATGGGAATTTCTCCTAAAACTGACTATGAGCTGCAACCTGTGATGTTTTTCACTGTGAACAGAGGAATTGTGGGAAATCAGATGGCTCAAACATCCACGAATAAACAGAGTAAGTCACTTGACGCTGCTGATAAGTCTGCAAGTATTTCAGAGGACATTTCAGTTCAGGGACTCACTGAAGGACAAAACGTGACTTTAACTAATGACTCATCTTTAAACAAATCCACATGTGTGATCAACTCTGATACCCTTACACAGAATATTCATTCCTCTGATATATCATTTTATAGACAAGGAAAGGTGGCATTCAGTGAGAACCAAACTGACCACAAACCTACTGTATCAACTCACAGTTCTTTACCTTTAAACACTTCTGAATTGCATACTGAAAGTGTTTTTTCTGGATCTACATTTCAGGAAATTTCATATAAATTGACCAAAATGAGTAAACAGGACAGGAGAAAAATGAAGAGAAGATTAACAAAGCCAACTAAGAATCCACAGAGAAAGGAGAACCAAAAACAGAAAGAGACACAAAAGTATGCTTCTGACAAAACTTATCAGGCTAAGAAAAAG
>NW_023417029.1:30987-38957 GCF_002922805.2 Oryzias melastigma | reverse complement strand
ACAGTATGCTATTGTCATCATGGCATCTTTGGGTTTTGCTGTCTTTAGAACAAGGTCTGGTAGATATGGTTACTTTGACCCCCACTCTCGATGTGCTCAAGGACTACCGCTCAGTGGTGCGCCCTCTGCTGGAGGAACTTCTGTAATGCTGACATTCACCAGTTTGAGAGACATGATTGACAGAATCTCTATCAGCTTTGCTATTATGGGAATATCACCTACAACTGACTATGAGCTGCAACCTGTGATGTTTTACAGTATGAATAGAGGAATTGTGGGAAATCTGATGGCTGACACATCCATCCTTAAACAGAGGGGCATACACGCTCACAATGCTGTCAATACGTCTGATCAGATTTCAGAACATGTTTTAGTTCAGCCTCTCATCGAAGAACATGTGACTTTATCAAATGACTCATCTAGTAACAGATTTGCTCCTGTGATGAACTCTGATACCATCTCAGAGAATGTTCACGCTCTTGTTATTTCAGCTGACAGACAAGAAATGAACAACTTTACTGAAAACCAAACACACCATGAACCAACAGCCTCAATTCACAATTCTGTACCACCAAGCACTTCTACTGTCAGTGGTTTGTATGGATCTACATGTACACTGACAAAACTGAGTAAACAGGACAGAAGAAAAATGAAGAGGAGATTGATTCAGTCCCCTAAAACTCCACAGAGAAAAGAGAACCAAAAGCAGAAAGAGAGGCAAAAGTATGCATCTGATAAATCTTACCAAGCTAGTAAAAAGTCATACTCAAAAGACAGATACCAAAGCAACCCTGATATTCGACAAAAAAAAAACGTATATGATGCAAGGCGATACAAAGACCATGCTGATTTTTTTAGGAAAAAACACAGAACGTATATCAGAAAATCCTACAATGAAGTTGAATCATTCAGGGAAAAGCACAAACTACGCATGAAGGAGTATAGTTCTGAACTAAAATCACAAAGTAATGACATGCAGCTTAAAAAACGAGTGTACATCAGAAATCGTTACAGAGAAAGTACTGATTTTCAGCTCAAACAACGAATGTACATCAGGAATCGCTATAGAGAAAGTACTGATTTTCAGCTCAAACAACGAATGTACATCAGGGATCGTTACAGAGAAAGTACTGATTTTCAGCTCAAACAACGAATGTACATCAGGGATCGTTACAGACAAAGTACTGATTTTCAGCTCAAACAACGAATGTACATCAGGAATCGCTACAGACAAAATTCTGATTTTCAGCAGAAACAACAAATGTACATCAGAAATCGCTACAGACAAAGTTCTGATTTTCAGCAGAAACAACAAATGTACATCAGAAATCGCTACAGACAAAGTTCTGATTTTCAGCTCAAACAACGAATGTACATCAGAAATCGGTACGGACAAAGTGAAGAGTTTCGACAGAAGCAAAGGGCACATTTCATGCAGCGTTACAGAAATGACACAACTTTTAGGAATCAACACAGACAGTTAATGAAAGAAAAGATGAGAGACAGATATACTGGAAATGCTTCATTCAAGACGAATCATAATATTAGATGTGCAATGAACATAAAAAGGAAATACAGAAGAATGAACATGCCAGTTCAACCTGTTGAAGCTCAAGCTGACAACAGTCTGATCAGAGAAGCTATTTCTGTGTTTAGATCAAACATACAGCTTGCTCCCACATATGTGTGCACTGTCTGCCATAAATCTTCATTTAAGAACCAGGTGAAACCCTGCAGAAGGTCCAACTACGTCAAGAATGAGAGCATGGCTGAAACATGTCTGACAGGAAGTTATGTTCATACCTGTGATAACGTCTGCAGAGATTCAGAATGCACAGCTCTTGAGGAGAGAAAGAAAGAGTGGATCTGTCACACGTGTCATAAGCACCTTAAAAGTGGACGTATGCCCAGTCTGGCTGTTGTTAATAACCTGGAGCTGGATGAAATCCCACCTGAACTGAGAGACTTGAACATTCTGGAGAGACACTTGATTTCTAAATGTATTCCTTTTGCTAAGATCATTCCTCTTCCAAAAGGCAGACAGAGACTGATTCGTGGAAACCTGGTTTGTGTCCCGTCTGAGGTTCAGGAGACTGTTGACGCTTTACCCAGACTAAGGAGTGAATCTCAGGTGATGAGAGTAAAACTGAAGAGACGGCTTTGTTACAAGGGTCATCAGCTGTTCCAGACTGTCACCTGGTCTAAACTGGTCCATGCATTGCAGAAGCTGAAAGAGATTCATCCACAGTACCAGGATGTGACCATCAGAGATGAACCTGAACTCTGTGACCCAACACTAGACAGCAGTGAAAGCAGTGACAGTGATTCAGACATGGATGATTACGATGAGGCAGACCTGATGGAGATTGACAGGTGTGAACAAAGTGCACTGTGTAATCCAGAACATGAGCCTGAAAATGGTCAGGATGCTGAACCAGCAGAGGAACAAAGAGATGATGCTGAACCAGAGCAGAGTTTACCTAACGGTGGTTTTGCTCTAGAAAGCTGTTTACAGCCTGTGGACATTTCAGAGGAGATGTTATGTTATGGCGACAACACTTACTGTGTGGCACCAGCAGAGAGAAACAGTCCAGTGAGTTTCTTCAAAACCCCTAAACTGGAGGCACTGTCATTTCCTGTTTTGTATCCTCGAGGTAGAAACACTCTTGATGAGCGCAGAATTATCAAAGTGAGTCCAAGTGCTTATTTCAAGTCCAGGCTTTTTAACATTGACATCCGCTTTGCCAAAGATCCAAACTATCTGTTCTTCAGTCAGTTTGTCACAGAAATTCATCTGGCTAATTCCTGCATGACCATCCAGCTGAGAAAAGGTAAAACCTTGACCAAAGATGGACGGCAGATAACATCAGGCATGCTGCAGGATAGACAAGAGGTTGAGAAGCTAGTCAGGTCCAAAGATGCAATCAGATTTATGCAACCGCTGAGAGGAACTCCTGCATACTGGAATAAAACTTCCAAAGACCTGTTTGCCATGATAAGACAGCTAGGTACACCAACGTTTTTTTGTACTTTCAGTATGGCTGAGTTAAGATGGACTGAAGTGATCAAAGCCATAAAGAGACAGCAGGGTGAAGATGTTGATTTTGAAGCACTAAACTGGTCAGAAAAGTGTGAAATCCTCAGAGGTAATCCAGTGACATCCATGAGAATGTTTGATAAGAGAGTTGAGGCCTTGTTCAGAGACCTGCTCCTGTCAGAGGCTCAGCCACTAGGAAAGATCATTGACTTTTTCTACAGAGTGGAGTTTCAGCACAGAGGAAGTCCTCATATCCACATGATGGCCTGGGTTGAAGGAGCTGTTGATCCAGAGAAAGATGATGATCAGACAATCTGTGCGTTTGTGGACCGATACATTTCAGGGAGACTGCCTGATCCAAACAGACAACCTGAGCTGTACAAAAAAGTGTCAGAGCTGCAGAAACACAGCAGGAATCACACCCCCACCTGTTTCAAAAGTGTGAACTCTGGATGCAGGTTTGGCTTTCCAAAACCACCGAGCAGACACACCATGATCTCTCGACCTCCTGAGGACAATAACACTCACACAGCAAAGGTAAAATTGCGACCTCTGAACCAGCTGCTGAACGAGCCTGAAGCTGCTTCGATGACTCTGAATGAACTGTTGTCTCGATGCGACCTGACTCTGGATGAGTATGAAACCAGTCTGCAGAGCATGAACAAGAAAACCTCAATCATCCTGAAGCGTGACCCCAAAGACTGCTGGATAAACGGCTACAATCCATACCTGCTGGAAGCCTGGGACAGTAACATCGATGTGTCATTCATTCTGAATGCATATTCATGTGTGGAGTATCTGACCAAATACATCACTAAGAAGGAGAGCGGTCTGTCAGACTACCTGAAAACAGTGATGGAAAACGCCAGCACGGACAGAGTGAACGAGTGTGACGAGATGAGAGCGGTCATGCAGGCTTACTCCAAAAAACGTGAAGTTTCTGCACAAGAGTGTGTGGCTCGTGTTTGTGGAATCCACATGAAGAAATGTTCCCGCAGTGTCATTTTCATTCCCACTGACGATAACCCGGTGAAAATGAGCCGACCCATGTCCTTCCTGGAGAACACTCCTGACGAAAGCTGCAACATCTGGATGACCAGTCTCAGTGATAAGTATAAATCCAGACCTCAGAGAGCAGAGTATGAGCAGATGTGTCTGGCTGATTTCGCTTCCACCTGCAGATTTGTTCCTGCTGCACAGAAGAAAGGTAAAGAAGTTCTTCCTCTCTTGAATGATCTAGGCTATGTACAGAGACGTAAGAACAACAAGCCAGCCATCATCAGGTTCTACCACAGCTCACAGGAGAAGCAGCCTGAGCAGTACTATGGCAGATTACTTAGGTTGTACCTTCCTCACAGATCAGAGCAGGAATTGAAATCACAGGGTTTCCCAACGTACCAGTCATTCTACAGCTCTGGATGGACCACACGACCAGGTTCTGACCATTCTGAGTATGTTCAGGACATTGTCAATGAGAACCGGAGGAAATACGAGAAGAACAGCGAGGAGATCGAGGAGGCTCTGGAAGAGTTTGATCAAAACAGAGATCTTGTGGTGGATGAGTGGTGCAACCTGGCTCCTGAGTCTGAAGTTGTGAGGCTGCAGTGTGATGAAGGTCTGCAAGACGATGAAGGTGAGCCTGAAAACGTCCCTGATTACTGTGGTGGTGATGGTGCAGCAGAAGTGCGAGCTGTCAGAGAAACTCCTGTCATTGACCCAGCTGAGGTACGGCAGATGTATCAGAACCTGAACCAGAAACAGGCCTGTGTGTTTTATTCCATCAGAGACTGGTGCACGAGCAGAGTTGCAGGTCTGAACCCAGAGCCTTTCTTCATGTACGTGAACGGTGGAGCTGGTACAGGCAAATCTCACTTGATCAGATGTGTTTACTCTGAAGCCTCAAAGATCCTGAGCAGGTTACCCGCACATGCAGAGGAAGCTGACATGTCAAAGCCTACTGTTCTCCTGAGTGCTTTCACTGGCACCGCTGCCTTCAACATCTCTGGTTCCACCCTCCATTCTCTGCTGAAACTACCCAGAAGTCTAAAGCCTCCAATCCAAGGACTCGGTAACCAGCTGGATGAAGTCAGGTCAGAACTCATTAACACAGAAATCCTGGTCATTGATGAGATTTCTATGATTTCAAAGCCTCTCTTTGCATACGTGGATGCCAGACTGAAGCAGATTAAAGGTACTCAAAGTCCCTTTGGGGGTGTGTCAGTTCTAGCAGTTGGAGATTTCTATCAGCTTCCACCAGTAAGACACTCTAAACCTCTTTGTGTCCATAACCCATCAGAGATCGACCTTTGGCAGGAGCATTTCCAGATGGTAACGTTGACCCAAATCATGCGACAGAAAGATGACTTGTCTTTTGCAGAGATGCTGAACAGGATGCGGGTGAAGGAGAAGACAGACAAGTTATCTCAAGCTGACAGAGAGTTGTTGTCTCAGAGCATCACTGAACCTACTTCTTGTCCTAATGACGTTTTACATATATTTGCTACTAACAAACAGGTTGCAGAACATAACTCTGTCACTCTGACTCTGTTGCACTCTAACATTGTTTCCATTGATGCAGATGACTTTCAGAAAGACCCACGAACTGGCAGAATGGCACGAAAAGACAAACCGTGTGCAGGAGGTCGAAGCGAGCTAGCAGATACTCTGAAGGTTGCAGAAGGTGCACGAGTCATGCTGACCAGAAACATTGATGTTGGTAATGGTCTGGTAAACGGAGCTTTTGCTAAGTTGGTTCAGGTTGTGACCTCTGACAATGACCGTATCACTAAGCTGGGTTTACAGATGGATCAAAGCAGGAACAAGGACAGAGTGGTTTTCATCGAGAGAGCAGAGGAGAACCTGAAGCAGAGAGGAGTGGTCCGCAGACAGTTTCCTGTAAAATTGGCATTTGCATGCACCGTGCACAAAACTCAAGGTCTGACTACTGATGCAGCTGTGGTGTCCCTGAAAAACATCTTTGAAGCAGGTATGGCATATGTGGCTGTGAGCCGAGTGAGGACTCTCAGTGGACTGTACCTTCTTGATCTGGATGAGAGGAAGATCTATTCTAATCCAGAGATCACTGCAGCGCTACAGAGCATGAGACAGGCCAGTGTGGATGACATGATGCCTCTTTTGAATCTGACAGGGACGGTAAGCAGGCCTGACATTCTGACTCTGGTCCACCACAACACAGAGGGACTTCCAGCTCACATCAAAGACCTGAAGAGCCACCATGAACTGTGTCTAGCAGATGTTCTGTGTCTGACTGAAACTCACCTGCAGAGCTCCTTTGTTGCAGACAGTCTTCACCTGGAGGGTTACAGCATGTTCAAGCGTAACAGACACATGTCCTACTCTAACTTTCCTGAACTGAGCAGCAGAAGTGGTGGAGGAGTTGCAGTTTATGTGAGAAACACTTTTGTGGTCAATGAGAAACGCTATCTGCATAACGTGACTGATCTTGAGTTTGTAGTGCTGAAGGTGGAGGCTCCGTTCCAAGCTCTGATCACAGCTGTTTACAGACCGCCAGACTTTGGTTTGAAGCCGTTCATGGACAACCTGGTAAGTCTTCTGGACTCTCTGGAGATGCTGGACTGTCATCCGGTCATTGTGTGTGGAGACTTTAACGAGAACCAGTTGATGAGAGGAAGAAAGCCAATCCTGGATCTGTTTGAGTCTAGAGGGTATGCACAGCTGATCACCTCTGCCACCACAGACAAACACACTCTACTAGACCTGGTTTTCATCTCCCAGCCCCGCAGATGTCTCCATGCAGGTGTCATGAGAAGTTACTACAGTTATCATAACCCAGTTTATTGTCTTTTGTCTTTCAGTGATTCATAAGAAAGTTTGGTAAGTCTGGTCTTGATGCAATGATTTTAAATCTAAAAGTGTTTCAGATCATGATGTTTTGGGTCTAAAGTGCTTTTGGATTCCAGTATCTGAGATCATGGTTTTAAAGATTAAGACATTTAGATCAATGCTTTTTATACATCGCTCTATTTGTACCTATAATTTCAGTCCTTTGTTGAGGTTTAGTAAGTCTGCTCTGGATCCATATACTTTAAAACTAAATGAATTTCTATCATAATATTTAAACGTTCTGCTTTAAACTTTTCATATTTTGGTAAATTGTAGCAATGGTAGCTTCAATTAGCTCTGTCATATGAAATCAGTGTAATATTTCTCTGAGCACTTTTTAACAAAAAAGGTATATATATGTATATATTAAATAGAAAACAATTAATTTATCAGGGATAATGGTCTATTATGGTCTATTCTTGGCTTTCCTCATGTTAGGCCTGTGCGTCTGCCTGGGTTGGGTTTGGGTTCGGGTTGGTAGACGCACAGGCCTAATTTGTTTCAGTAGCTGTTTAGATGCTGCTGAAACGCACTGCAGAAGTAAAAACCTCAGAAAGCAGCAGCTGATCACCACAATAGAACTGTGGGGTGGGGAGGGGGGGGGGGTTTAGTGCCATCTTCTGGGTTTTTTTAATGTGGCATCTTTGGCAAAAGTATCTTCATTTTTGTTTCTTTGCTTGATGTTTTAGAAAAAAATTCAGGAGAAATTTAGCACAGTTTTACATTAATATAAATGTTTACATACATGACTTGAGTGTTTTAATTTTTTTGTTTTTACTTTCATTTCTGCACTCATTTTTGACGCCTGTCAGGTGGAGATGGTTTCCCAACTGTTTTTGTGACTCCGCAATCAAGTTTGTCTACATGGTTTTTGTTTAGTTTGTTTCTCCTGTGTTCTCTGAGACTCCTTCCTCCAGTCTCAATAACTACTGAGCTGACTTGATCACTGATCCTGAATCCTCTCTCCATCTCTGCTGGAGGACGCTCAGAAATGTCCTCCGTCCTGCATCCCTGTTCTGGATGACAGCAGAGAATCAGAGAGCAGCTGTCAGCCTTCCTCTGACCTCCA
>NW_023417029.1:30426-30635 GCF_002922805.2 Oryzias melastigma | reverse complement strand
TTCAGTTTGGAATGGATTTTAAGATCAAATGTATTTTCTTTCCTCATGAACAACTCCATCTCTGTTTTGGATGAAGATCATGAACTCTGGTCTGCCATCGGGGGTCAGTCTGCCAACTGACCCCAACATATCCCCTTCCTCATACAAACATGCAATAGGGAGAAGGAGGGTGTCTGTATTGCAGTGCGCTGCGGGGGGTGGACTACCTG
>NW_023417029.1:29357-30351 GCF_002922805.2 Oryzias melastigma | reverse complement strand
ATGTGATATTCATATTAATTTATTTTATTTTTTATGTTCATTTAAGATTTATACTTTGTTTTTTAAATCTCCATCCGTCAGAATAATGTTTATTTATCGTTATTTGTTTTTGATTTTCCTTTTAGCAGTATTTGGTTAATCTTTTTGGATATTCCTTGATTTAGATTAAAACAGTGAGCATATTTCTAATATAGTCCCAATCAATGTGGCCCACTCAGTCAAATATCTTCTCCTCAGGACAGAACATTAAAACAGAACCCTGCAGGATTCACTCACACATGTTGTGTTTACACTCAGCTACAGCTGAAGGCTCAGTCACTCCAGTCACCTGGACATCAGATAATTTAATCTTCATCATGTTTCCAACATGATCTTCATATTTAAAAACAGATTATTTAGTTTGAAATCCTAAATGTTTGTAGAAATGGAGGAAAAATCCTCAGAGTGTTGAATCCACACAGACATGTTTGTGTGAGTCCTGCTTCATGTGGGGATCAGCTGGTCTTCAGGTTTTCCACATGTGAGCTCCTGACCTGATGGAAAGCTCAGAGTGAAGGCATTCGTCCTTCACAGTTTCTACCTGCAGACTGTAAATGAAGCTGCAACTTCAGAATGAAGCTGAACTGAACATCTTGGCATGAGGATGAATCTACAGTCACAGCCGGACTGTAAGTCAGTCTGAGCTGATTTATCTGCACAAAGAGCTTTAGGAGCTCCATGTGAAAAGACTGAAGTTTAGAAGAACTAAATAGGAATCTATTAAACTGCATTTTTGGGGTATTTTATTTTTTATTTGCTTAGTGAAGGGACACACGTTCCTGAATGTAGTTTCTTGTGTTTTTTTATTATTATTCATTTTTATCACATTCTTTGTCTGAATACATTTATTTCACTTTGTTAGAGATGAAGATGAATTGTTAAACTGTTCTTTTTTAACATCAATTCAACGATTTAAACACCCAAAAAGACTTGAGATTTTTTTATGATCATAACT
>NW_023417029.1:24387-25276 GCF_002922805.2 Oryzias melastigma | reverse complement strand
TGATCTTTTAATAGACAAAAGAGCTTTAAAGGAAAACACTTCTATAGAGTGAATGAACAGAACAGCGTTTTGTTCTTGTTAAAAAACACAGTAAATATAGTCAAAGAATCTAATCAAAGAATTTAGTTCAATAATAGTTTATTTAAAGGGAGACAGTGAAATAAAAAAAGGGATTAAACATGATTAAAAAAAAAGGTTTAGCCCGTTTTCATCTGAAGTCCAATGGCCATGATGTTAAAAAACACACACATATACACAATAAAATACAAAATACACATACAAAACTCACTATACAAATAGATAAAATAGATCACATACCTAATCTTTTAAGGCTATCAGATTACACTCTATGTCATCTTTTGACTGAACCACCACACAGTCGGTAAGTTCCGACAATGAACACATCCACCTCACTGACTGCTGCCCTGCCTGAGGACTAGTGAGACCTATGAGGCAGACGCAAGTCAAGCGCAAAGAATGTTAGAGCGCTTGTTTTTGTTTAATGGAGACAGGAAAACTTAATTAAAATAGGTATAAGCATATTGGTGTGTGTGTGTGTTTCCATTATTTCTCAGTTTAGTCTGTTCCACTGCACCTGCACTACCAGCGTCCTTACCCTAGATGGCAGCCTTCTAATACACAACAATACCCACCTTTCCAACATCAATAAATCAAACACTGAGAGATTCATTGCTATTTTAAAGATTAGAAAACTTCTAAAATTCATGTTTAGACTGAATTGTGTCTTTTTTTAGCACAAAAAAAGCAAAGAAGGATTCTGGTCTGCAACATCCTACTGGGAAAGTAGAGATCTATATCAGTTTTACCAATAGAGGGCACCAGTTATATATGTGCAAGCAAATTAGTGATTTGTTTTAATAATTCTCTC
>NW_023417029.1:19924-21173 GCF_002922805.2 Oryzias melastigma | reverse complement strand
GAGTGCGACTGTGAGCACGGACTCTGAGCTGAATCAGTTGAGAGCGGAAATCCACCAACTCAGGGCCCAAGTGTGTAAACTTACTACAGCACCTCCAACCAGAGCACAATTCAGTGAATGCTCTGCACCTGCTACTGTGTCAAGTCATCTAGTCACTCTGCCATCAAGTTCGACAACAACAGAATGTTCAGAAGATAAAAACATCCAAGCTTTAATGCAAGAGATTGACCATCTCAGAAAACAAGTTTCTGTAATGTCAGTCCAACAGCAATTTAGACCTACTGTTGAGCCCCATTCAAAAGAAACTCAGCCAATACCGCAGTTGCAAAGAAATCCTCTCAGAGACCCTACTAGTTTCTTCTGTTACCGGTGCGGAGAAGATGGTCATTATTCTAGCAAGTGTTCTTCTCCAGAGAATTGTCAACTCGTCATCCAAAAGTTATTGCAATCCCAAAGAAAGTTCAAGTCAAATGACAAATCTGAATCTATAACGAGAACAAAGACCACAAATGCAAATGTCAAAAGGAGCTTAGTAGACATACAGACCAACAGTGTTCCGGAGGGGCTCATAGGACCNATCCCAAAGAAAGTTCAAGTCAAATGACAAAGCTGAATCTATGACTAGAACAAAGACCACAAATGCAAATGTCAAAAGGAGCTCAGTAGACATACAGACCAACAGTGTTCCTGAGGGGCTCATAGGACCTCCTTCCGCAACTCAAGTTAAGATCAATGGTCACCACTGCACTGCTCTGCTGGACAGCGGCTCGCAAGTTACCATAATTTTCGACAGCTGGTATAATGAACACTTGTCGGATGTTCCCCTCAACCCAGTGACTGGTCTAGCTATATGGGGCCTGAGTGATTCTGCTGACAGTTATCCATACAGAGGTTACATTCAGGTGGAGCTGGAACTACCAAGAAAGTTCAAAACTACCAAAGCCAAGACTATACCTGTGCTGGCTTTAGTGTGCCCTGACCCACGTTGTTCTGAGACCACACCAGTACTGCTAGGCACAAACGTCAGTGGCCTTCTGCTGTTTAAGTCCAAAGCAAAGACAGAAGCTAAGGAAATCACCAACTCATTCAACGTTCAAGTACATGGAAGAAACTACTTACCTACTCCTGAAGTGGTGTATGGAAAAAACCAAAGAGACTTACCTGTGGCTGAGGTTAAGTGGTCCGGGCCTGGTCCTCTTGTAATGCCCCCTAGTACTGAACAAATTGTTGCTTGTAAAGTCAAAGAGCA
>NW_023417029.1:0-2287 GCF_002922805.2 Oryzias melastigma | reverse complement strand
CTGTAGCATGACAGCTGATTGGAGAGGAGGAGGACTTCTGGAGGAAAGACACTGAAGGAGACTCTGGAGGAAGAAGAAAGTTTAAGTTAACCATTTCTGTATTGTTTATGTTTGAACAATATTTAACATGGTCACTTATTTTGGCAACTTAAAATAAAATCTCATATAAATCCCCTTTGTTCTGGACATTTGAACGATAATGTAATTTCCAAGTATACTTCTAAGATTACAAAACAGAAACATATGTAAAATACATGAAAAGTAACAAAACTAAACATGACAAAAGAAAAAAAAGAAAAAACAAATACTGATCAGTTTAAAAGGGAAAAAAATAAAGTAAAGATGAGACTAAAAAATGTAAGAAAAAAGAGGAAATCCCATAAAACAAAAAGAATAAAGAGCATTTCATTTTAAAGCAGCAGTAAAATACGTCAAGAGAGATGAACATAGAAAATATTTTTCGAAACACATACAAGGTCAGGAGATTTACCTTTTCTCATCAGAGAACTCCTTCCAGAGTTGTAGTATTTCTTCAGCCACTCAGGACACTCCGTGGCGAAGTAGTTCTTTAAGTATTCTGTGTTAGCTCTCTCATGATCCCACTTGTGTTTGGTGATGACAGCCTGCGGTTTTGGAGCAATCCACAATCCTTTCTTCAGGTCAAGAGCAATGAAGTCTTCTCCATCATAACCGTACTGCCGATAACCTTTGACCTCTTCAGTCTCTTCATCCCACTCACATCCGTACATCAGCTGGAACACGTGAACACCTGAGAGACAAGAACACAGAAAACCTCAGTCAATCTGATCACAATGACAGAACAATCTGATCATTTATAATCTGAAACACAGAAACTCATTAAGAATGTATGTTCTGATGTAAATGAAGCTCTGAAAGTCACTGATCCAAACATAATTATTTTCACCACAGTTTCCTCTGAAACTACAGTTCATTCCAGTCGGAGAGGTTTAATGTTCAAAGAGTTTAAACGTTTAACTTTGTCTGGAGTTTAAACACTCAAACTGCTTTTCAATGTTCCCATGGAGGCTTGGCTCATAAAGTCATGATCCAAATGAAATATATTACAGGAAGTTTGTTCTAAAACTCACCTATGTTTGTATTAACTGTTTCATAAATGAAGCAGCTGCTTGATTCTAGAAATTAAGAAAATCCTGCAAAATATTTTTACCTAATTATTTAATCAACAATGACTCAATAAATGAAATGAAAGAACAGTTGGAAACTGTTTCAAACTGAATGTGTGGATTATTAGAATGATTTTCCAAATAACTGAACATCTAATGAAGTGAAAAAATTGAGTTATTTTAGATTTTTATATCTTTTTATAGAAAATTACATTAGAATGAGTATTCTTTTACAATAGATTGAAAAGAAGAGCTTGAAGATTTGAATGATAATAAATGTTATTGTTTCTGATAAAACCAAGAGAATAAAGAAGAGTTTGAGTTAAAGTGTTGGACGAGTGAAGCTCCTGTTTCCATCAGAGGTTTTCAAAGGAGGAGCTGCTGTTTTCACAGCTGCTGCCCGACTGACTGACTATTCCAAAGCGTTCAGAAGCTGCTTTCTGCTCTGCTCCACACGGACCATCATGCATTGCGTCCTGAATCCAGCAGACAGACAGCAGAAGCTGTTCAAAACATCTATGAGCAGAACTGAACTCCTCAACATTTCAGAGATTTTCTGACTGATCTGCAGGATTTCAGCCATTATTAATAAAATCTCCTCCAGCCTGATTTCCACACGTGTTCAGTGTAAACACTAAACATGATCAGGATGAGTTTGAACGCAGCTCACTTTGAAATATCCACCAACAAGCTGAAGATCAGCGGAGCCACAGAGAGTCTAAAACCAGCCGTTTGTTTGACATTTTTCATCATTTTCAGCAGAAATCTCAAACCACAGTCAGTCTGATGGATTTCCTCACACAGTTCCAGCTGTGGTTCACGTTTGTAGACGCAGTTTGACAGGAAAAAAGTTCAGCGCAGATCTGAGTCGCAAAGTTTGACGTCTGCGTGGAGGAGAGAGGCGTCAGTTCGGACGTGATCTCGACCGGAAAACGGAAAAGCCGATCATAACTGGAGATGTGCTGACGTTTGGGTTTCTGATCACGGATTGTGAATTCATGGATGAGTTTTTATGAAGTAAATCGTTTATCTTCATTCCAGCTGATCAATGGAGGATCTGAACACAGAGGGAGACGTTCAGAGACGAGACGCCCCCGGGGGGCGTCTCGTCTCGTCTCTGAACGTCTCCCTCTGTGTTCAGA
>NW_023417028.1:37357-40040 GCF_002922805.2 Oryzias melastigma | reverse complement strand
TTAACACCGAAAATGACCCACAACCCCATTACTAACCCTTTAAATTACAAACAGCTGACTCAAAATTAACATCAAAATTATATAAACAAAAACAACAAATCCCTCGGTTTGGCTGTCAGTGAAGGAATGGGGAAAGGGGGCGTGGCTAAGACGCCGTGCTGCAGAACTGCGGTGAGTAAATGTTTGTATGTGCCTGTATGCGGAAAACTAGTGATGACTAGAGATGGAGAAACCAAAGCTTTGTGAACCACTGAACCGAAATGAACCAAATTGTATTAAAATGGTTCAGGGTTGTGAAGCATTTGACACATTTAAAACTAGTGACATCAGTTGGCCGGAAAACAAAATTGCAGCTCTATGGAAGGAAAAAAAAGTCATTAGTATGTTAAGTCATATGTAGCAATCAAACTTTTAGTTTTAAAAAAAATGTTTCTTTCATAAATAATCAAAACAAGATTTTGTCACATTAACATTTTGTGATTAAAATGTGTAAAGCTAATACTGTTTGTTTGGAAGATGGGTTTAAAAAGAATAAGTGATAACTTTAAAATACCACATTTTATAAAACAAACAGAGTGAAATCATTGTGGAACTGCTAATATGTCAGTCGATCTACTGAATGTGTGCATACATTTATTCAGATGAAAAAATGTTAGGTGTCAATCAATCTGAGCTGTTAATCAATCTCTGAATGAAAATCCCAGTGAATGAAATGTTCTACCAAACTGACTAGGCAGGGCAAGTTTATTTGTATAGCACATTTCATGTCCAGAGACAATTCAAAGTACTTTACATAAAACATTAAAAGAAACAATCAAAATAAATAGTAAAAATGTGATCATTAAAATATAATTAAAAGAAAGCAAAAAGATTTTAAATTAAAACAAGCATAGATAAACAGTGCGGATGTCAACTTTTGAATACATATTAATTAAATGCAGCTGAGAACAGGTGAGTCTTTAACCTGGATTTAAATACACTGAGTGTTTCAGCAGATCTAATGTTTTCTGGAAGTCTGTTCCAGATCTGTGGTGCATAGAAGCTGAATGCAGCTTCTCCATGTTTAGTTCTGACTCTAGGAACTGATAAAAGACCGGATCCTGATGACCGGAGAGGTCTGGCTGGTACATACTGGGTCAGGAGGTCAGTCATGTATTTTGGTGCCGTTTCAGTGCTGTGGTTCTGTCTGAAGCCGGACTGGAAGACATCATTGTCATATAATGAATGATTACCTTAGACCTGTTGATTTACGACACTGAGCGACAGTGTGATTTTACGACAGAGAGAGAGTACGTTTTACGGCAGCTGTACGAAGTGCGTGTCTCGAGGACTAAAGCCTGCTAATAAAGAGTTCTGATTTCAACCATCAATATATCGCNAGGGCAAGGAAAACAAAAGTTATAGAGGGAATTTGAACGTTTTCTCAGGACTGATGTGGTCTACTTTCTTGGTCCTTGTGAGAAACCGAACAGCAGAGTTCTGAATAAGCTGCAGTTTCCTGGCTGATTTTTTTGGTAGTCCTGTAAAAATACTGTTACAGTAATCAAGTCGACTAAAGATGAAAGCATGCACTAGTTATTCCAGGTCCTGCTAAAACAGACTTAATTATTGATATATTTTTGAGCTGCCAAAATGTGTTTATCATAATTTAAGTTCCTGACCTGGTTGGTAGTTTTTTGTCGAATAGATTGAAGCTCTGTAGTGACGTCCAACCTTTTTTCTTTAGCCCCAAAGACAATAACCTCAGTTTTGTTTTTGTTTAATTGAAGTAAGTTGTGACACATCCAGTCATTAATGTCCTCAATGCATTTACCAAGAGCCTGTACAGGGCCTCGGTCTCCTGGTGTCAGTCTAATATATATCTGAGTGTCATCTGCATAGCTATGGTAACTAATTTTGTTACTTTTTATAACCTGCTCCAGTTGGAACACAAATATATTAATTAGAAGTGGCCCCAGGATGGAGCCTTGGGGAACTCCACATGTAATTTCTATTATTAGGTCTTTCAAAGAACCTAAAAATGTCCTGTCCTTGAAGTTTGACACATCTGGTCTGCTTCTTGTCCTCCACAAAGTCATTTTCAAACACAACAAAGGTACTTGTATGCTAGCGTCATGTCAGTGACATTAGTATCCCGTCAGCACAGGTTTTTACACGTTTTTCTGTTTTCCTCAAACCCTTCAGTTGGATAGTTTAAGCTTTTTAGATAAAATAATTTAAAAAATTGAGCCTCTGTTCTCCTGAATGTACTCAACTCACAATTTTTCCAAACGCAGAAAAAAGTTGATGTACGCTAGCATCTTGTCAGTAGCATTAGCATCCCACCATGACACGTCTGCCAATTTTTGTCAAATTTCCCCACACCCATTTATACTTCTGTATTTTGACAAGATTTGAGGTAAAAATAAAATAAAAGACTTATTTTGTTCAATAATACCAGCTAAAACTTTTTTTTAGCACTTTTAGATATTTGTTTATGGAAATTTCATCCAAATTGAACTGTTTTGTCTGTTGAAAAAACACCATTAAAGACTTCACAATGCTAGTTTTCTAAGATGTTGTTGAAGTATCTTTTTTTGATACTTAAGTGGTAGAATTTCAGTTCATTTTCTTCCATTTGAAGGTCCTCTCTGGTGGTGAAAAATGGTCGTCATGGGTGTTGTGTTGCTTTTTTTTTTTTCCC
>NW_023417028.1:34529-37281 GCF_002922805.2 Oryzias melastigma | reverse complement strand
CTTCATCTCTTTTGAAGGAAATGTGGCTCTGCGGTCACTGACCCTATGGGCTGGGAAGAAACTGCGTCAGGACTTCAAGATCTTGAACCTCATCTGGTGAACTTACAGTCCCCTGTTGGCTGGAGGCCAACAAAAAAATTCAACTTTTTTTCTTCTCTGGAGGAACTGTAAGGAAGAAAGAAATTATGGCAGTTTTTGAGCCTCATGACGCTCGTTGGGAGATCACTTCTCAACATAAGTAGAGCCTTCGTCTTCCAAGTGAGGAAACGACCACTTTTGCTTGTCAACAACAAAGTCAGAGCGTGAAGAATATCTGGAAAAAGTTTCATGTTTCACCCGAAGCACACACACATCCGGTGATTTGAAATTGTAGCATGGTTGCTGACTAGTAAATCCATTTTCTGGCGTTCTAAGGAAGCACTCAGAGGGACTCAGCAGTTCTTTTGTGTAGCTTTGTGCCTCAGGTGGATTCCCTCCTTCCATCACAGAACATCTAAAATGCCCCCCCCAGAAAAAAAAAAAACCTCTTTGTTTCTTTGTTTAGGTCCACACTTGATAACATTTGCAACTGAAATCCCTTGAAAGCCTGACCCAGTTCCCTTTTCCCTTAAGAAAGCTCACTTTCTTATGGTTTTCCTGGTTTTGACCTGTTTTCTCTTCCCGCTGTTCATAGTTAGCTTTAGCTGGGTACTGTAACATACTGGCTTTTGTGTTTCTACGGTTGAACTTTAGTCTAATCAGTTGTTTAATACTTGATTCCTTCCCCTTTTTTATTTTGGTGGTTCGTTTCATTTTGTTTCATAAAATCAGTTGAAGTTGTGGGCCTGTAGTCTGCTTTATCAACTGTTTTTATCCAAAAACAAAAAAGGGTTACTCGCTACTAGCATCTTTCCATTAGCATAGCATCTTGCTTTCAGCATCTTTCCATTAGCATAAGCATCTTACTAGCAACAGCTTATCATTAGTATAATGATCTTGCTAGCATTGTTTTTCTATTAGCATAAGCATCTAGCTAGCATCATCTTTAAAAGTACCATGTGCATCTTGCTAGCAGCATTTATCCATTAGCATAAGCATCTAGCTAGCCTAATCTTTCCATTAGCATAATGATCTTGCTTGCTATCAAGATCTTTCCATTAGCATAAGCATCTTTCTAGGAGGATCTTTCTATTAGCATTAGCATCTTTCTGGTAGCATCTTTCCATTAGCATTAGCATCTAGCTAGTCTAATCTTTCAATTAGCCTAAGGATCTTGCTAGTAGCATCTTTCCATTAGCATAAGCATCTTGTTAACAACATCTTTCTATTAGCATTAGCATCTTACCATTAGCATCTAGCTACCCTAATCTTTCCATTAGCCTAAGGATCTTGCTAGCAGCATCTTACCATTAGCATAAGCATCTTGCTAGCAGGGTTTTACCATTAGCAGAAGCATCTTAGCCCTGAGGTGTTCAGTTGGTAACACCAAAGTAATATTTTCTGCCTAAGAATCTCCAAGAAAGTTTTAAACCATTAGACAAGCAAAATATTTACAAACTACTGTTCTTAGAGGTATCTAAGTCACTGTAGGAGTTTACTGTCTAACATCCAATTAGGTTATAAGTCAAGGTATTTTAGTCATTTTAAAAAACCCAAGAAGACTTTAAAAAAAAAAAAAATCAAATTTTTCGTGTTGAAAAATTACATATTTTATCTATAAACCCTGAAATTTTTAAGTTTTTTTTAGGGCCATGATAGAGTTCTGAAGACCAGTCAGAGCTGCACTCCTCTCCAGATGAGGTCAACTTAAACTACTGCAGAAGAAAAGCTGAAAAACTCTGCAGGATGTCTAGAGCTGTTGGATTTTCTTCTGGTTGGTTTTTCATCATCAGAACACATCAATAGTCAAGTAAAATATTTGTACTTATAAAGTTTGCATTTTGGCAAATGGGAGATGTCATAGTTGCCAGTACAAAAAAAAAATAGCGTGTGTTCTAATTACGATAAATGTAAGTACCACACTATATTGCCTTTTAGGGGTTTGGGAGTAGTGAAGGAATTCGGATATATCTATATAGCCTCAGAAAACAAGCTAACATATAGAAATCTTCCAGATTGGTTTGCATTAGACCATCTGTAACTGTAACAGAGCGGCTTAAATACTTCGAAGTGCTTCCATAAGTTGGTGGGTTTCATAGTGTGCATGTGTCAGCTGGCATCATGAGTTACCAACAGTCCTTTTTTTTGTAATTTATCGTGTACTTTTCTCTTGAGACGCTCTCTCAAAACCTGTGAGACCCAATCAAAGTTTGAAACATCCACAAAAGTGGCGTTAAGCGGGGTTCCCACGGCTGCCTGCGGCTTCGGCCGGGGCGTCGCTGCCTCTCCTCTCAGCTCAGATGTCGCATCAGTAAACAAACTCTTCCTCCCTCTGCCAGTTTGACCCCAGATGGCCCATCAAACCGCGCTGCTTCAGCGGGACATTTTGTCTAACCGCACGAAAGTAAACAACCGCGGATTCTGGTTACACAAGCGCTGATCAGATAAAGACCAGGAAGAAAAATGTCCTTCAATGAATCGAATGCTATGGTTTGACTTTATTTAACTGTTAAATGCCCAAAGGACAATTTCTTAAAAATTATTTGACAATTTCTATACATATAAAATGTGTATATATATATATATATATATATATATATATATGATTTGTGTATATATATATATAAAAATATGTATATGTATGTTTTATATATATTTTGAACATATATATATA
>NW_023417028.1:14100-34493 GCF_002922805.2 Oryzias melastigma | reverse complement strand
TATATATATATATATATATATATATATATATATATATATATATATATAAATATATGAGAATCAGACCTATGAAGATATATATATAAATATATAATATATATATATATATACAGTATATATAAATATACATAAATTTTGTATATATTATTTAAGTTTGTATATATCAGTTAGAAGCAAATAAAATAAAACAGTGGCCAAATTTGATCCTGTGGGTATTGTAAGGCTAAACATGCTCTCCGAGATAAGTGTTATTTTTCGTAATTTTTCCCAATTAAAGCTGCATTTAAATTTTATTTCTCTATTACATCAAATCCATTCAATCATCTCTAAATTTACTTTATTTAGATTATTAAAAATCACAATAAATATCAAGAATTTTTATTGAAATAATTATTTAAAAAAATCTTTACTATAGCTTATATACAACAATACAAATAACCATCCTTATTTTTATTATCCTGACAATACATTTGTATATTCTTACTCAAAATAAAAATAGTGAATAAAAAACAAGATATAAAATATAAAAGTGTTCACTTTCTATAGCTAAACAACAAAAATAAACTAAACACAAATACATTGATCTTTATTTGTTATGATATATTCAAACACATATATAGTAGATGTTACTACTAAGATAAAAAAAATAAATGGTTTGTATAATCAATGCACATAAACACCAAAGCTTATTTTAAAAAGTCTTTATTCCCAAAAATAACACTTAATTTTTTATTCTTATTTTACATTTTTGCATTAAACATATGATTTGTGAATTCCTAGTGGACATTATTAATTTCTCATAATAACTGATAACTGTCACGCTGGTTTTGATAGATAAAAAAAATGCATTTTTGCTGCAAACAAACAAATAAAAAACCAATAAAATTGTCTCTCTGAGTTACATAAGTAAACTTGATACCGTTTTTTTCCAGGTAAGATTAACACTTTAAAACAGTTGTTTTTTCAAGAATCTGAACAGGTTCCTGTTGGTTTTATTGTTTTGGGATAACATTCAACATCCTGTCTCGTTCCTTCAGTACCTCCGCGTTTCAGAATCCCTCGATACGCCGATGACTGCTTACTGTTCGTCTAACATTTCTGGCTGAGATTTTTTAATCTAAGTCTTAGATTCAACAGTTTTAAAAACCAAAACGGTAATAATGTGATGATTTTTTAAGTGTTTTTGCTACAAATATGATAAAACAATGAACTACAAACATGAAAAACAAATTCATCTTTGCTTGGTTATTGAAACAAAAATCTCTATGAAAGAATTTCTGTCACTTTTTGACTCTAAAAGGTAAGAAGTCTTCATGTCATTGATGTTTGGTGTAAATTTACTAATTTTGATAGAAAGTTTCAGCTCAGTGTGAATGCAGATGATTCCATCAAGACCCATTTCCTTAATTCAATGAAATTATGCTTAAAAAAATACATATTTTTGTCACTTAAACAGTCCTGGATGATTGTTTCCATGAGCCCAAAAACATGAAAATGTAAAAAAATGAGCACATTCAGATGTAATTTAGATGTAAAAAGGTTTCCATGACAACCAGATAACAACAAAAGCAGAGAACAAACAACAAAGTAACTTTTCTAAAAAATATTGGGTAAATTTTGTAAACATTTTCTGCACTTGAAATTTTTTACACTGGCTTTAGTTTATGTACAAATCCTTTAAATTGACAGTTTTCAAAATAAGAGTATTCCTTTATGAAAAGTTCTACCAAAAGATATATATATATATATATATATTTAAACGACTGCTTTATATTTCTATTCAAATGTTTTATTTTTAATGAGATTTTTTTCTTACTTACCACATAGCCTTTTAAAAAGCGGAAGGCATTCATTGGGCCTTATTTATATTTCCAAAATAAAAGTTGCCTGTCATGGAAACTAAAAACAATATATTTGATATTATTTGACTCACTCATTTAAATTTTTTGGAGGGGAAAAAAGGACTAAAAAAATACTTTTTTCCCTTAAAATATAAACCAGACCGACAAATATCATAAAATCTATTGTTTTCCATGAAAGTGGACTCTTATTTGGATAAATATTGTATTATTCGACTGTCTGAGTATTTTTTCACATAGAAACAAACAACAAAAATATACTTTTTCCCTTCTGATTGCATCACATGATATAGTCAAAGAATTGATAGTTTTCTTCAAAACTTAATTGAGTATCAAAATAAGAGTCCCCTGTAGCAGAAAGTAAAAAAAAAAAATTGTAAAGTTTAAATGTTTATATTTTTTTTTAAGAAAGAAATATTTACAAAAATTAACTTTTTCCTCTTGAATACGTAACACAAATCTGTTTGGAGCGTTAAAGACGTTCATCAAGACTCCTAATTGAGTTTTCAAAACAAGAGTCCCCTACCATGGAAATTTAAAAATGTGAATATTTTATTATTTGTCCGTCTAGTTCATATTTTTATAGGAAAAAAAAAGAACTTTTTAATTTTTGAATACATCTTGCATACAGCATACCAACAAAATGTAAGGCTTTGGTCAATACATGATTGAGTTTTCAAAATAAAAGTTTTCTTTCATGTAAATTCTAACACAAATTATTTGTCTAATTTATATATATATTTTTAATGAACCTTTTTCTTGCTTAATATATCACACATAGCTTTTTCAAAATTTGAAGAGTTTCATCAATACTGTCCTTAATTTAGTTTTCAAAATAAAAGTCCCGCTCATGGAAATGTGACACACTAAAAAATGTATTATTTGACTCACTAATAGTTTTACAGAAAAGAAAAGACAAAAATTAAACTTTTTCTTTCCATGTCAAGACTTAACAAGTTTTCAAAATTAAGAGTCCCGCTCATGGAAGTTTAAAACAAAAAAAAGTGTATAATTTGACTGTCTGGGTAATACCTTTATAGAAAAAAAATCAAGTTTTTCTATGTAAAGACTTAATGAGTTAAATAAGAGTCCCCATCATAGAGATTTAAATCCCTAACAAATGTATTTTTTGACCGTTTTAGTAATACTTGTACAAAAAAAGGACAACATTTTAAAGTTTTTCTTTCTAATTTAATGTATTTTTCAAAATAAGAGTCTCGTAGTCTGAAAGTTAAAACACTTGATATGTTATTAGAGTTTCTAATCCATATGAAAAAGATTTAAAAAATAACTTTTTTCTTCCAGATGAGAAAAAAATAATTAAAAAAATGGTTTCTGTGAGGAAGAGACACCCTTTCAATCCAATTCTTTGGTTACTTTTGTTTCTTTTTGGAGCAATAACATTTTTTTTTCATTAAAAAGAAAACATTAGTAGTTAGTCCAGTTTTAACCTCAGAATTCGGTTAAAACAATCCAACTGGAGCTTTTATTGTGAAAGTGCGCCAAAAATTCCTTACTGTGCAGGAAAAAAGGTGTATTTTCCTCCTTGAATTAAATGTTTTTATGAAATAAAAGTTTAGATGAAAACCGCTGGATCTCCTCAGTGAGGTCTCCATCAGTCACTGCCTCCTCCTCCTCCTCCTCCTCTTCAGGATCAGCTGCTGCAGCCTCCCCATGCCCTCCTCCAGCCCCTCTCCGGTGATGGCGCAGGCCGGCTGGAGGTGGAGGGGGGTGGAGGCCTCCAGCTGCTCCAGCTGCAGCCGCGCGCGGATCTCCTCCGCGTCCAGCGCGCGCGGCAGGTCCTGCTTGTTGGCGATGACCAGCATCGGGGTCCCCTGGTTCTCCGGGGAGCGCGCGACCCTGTGCAGCTCGGCGCGCGCCTCCTCCAGCCGCTCCGCGTCCACGGAGTCCACCACGTACACGAGCCCGTCCGCGCGCCGGCTGTAGGGCCTCCACAGGGGCCGCAGCTTCTCCTGGCCCCCCACGTCCCACAGGTGGCAGCTGAAGCCCCGGCTGGGGGCCCCCGGGCCGGCCAGCCGGACCCGCTCCGCGTTGAAGCCGATGGTCGGAACCGTGTTGACGAACTCGTGGAACTTCAGGCGGTACAGAACCGTGGTCTTCCCCGCCGAGTCCAGACCGAGCATGACGACGTGGAGGCTGGAGAAGGTTCCCCCCATGACGGGTCAGACGCGCGGATGTCCCGGGAGGTCACGTGACACGGCAGAACCGGTGTGCCGCGCGCCCCTCATCCCCCACGGTCAGGAGCGGCGCAGAGTCACGCGCGCGGGAGACTCCTTTTTAAACCGGGAAGCCCGCGTGCGCTTCTCCGTTTGAGCTCACGCGGCGCCCAAAACTTTCATCACAGGTGACGGCGCGAGGCTGCCCCAAGATACGAAACGACGTAGAGGATGACGACACGACTTTCTGGCGGAGAAAATAAAATAAATTATTTGGTTCTTTTTTTTATTTACAAAAACGTTTCTATTTTATACAAATAAATTGTTAGGATTTCAACGTTTTCACTGATTAACATTTATCTGTGAAATGCTGCCATCTGCTGGCGGTTCTGAGTAACTGCAAGCAGCAGCTTTTTTCATTTACTGTTTTTAAATTAATATAATAAATTGAATAAACCTTATTATTAGTGGGTGTTGTTTTTATTTTGAAAAAATAAAATAAAATTCAACTGATTCTATAATTGTTGTTTTAAAAAAAGGAATTAATCCGGTTCAGGTTTCAGCATTTATGCTGAACTCTTTTCTAACTTTTATTCAATCTGAAACATTCAGTTTACTCCATTTGTACTACGGGTCAGATTTACCCACCCCGTATACGACAATTTATTTTTATAAATTCTGTGTAGTAACATGAAGCGTGTGTAAGAGATGGATAGTTTGTATGCAAGACTGCAAAACTGTCTGTATATATCTATAAAAATACTACAACAGAGTAGAGTTTGTGTAAGAGTACATTGGAGTTTATAAAGCTTTTTTCTAAGAGTATAGTAAAGTTTGTGGTAGAAAAAAATTCTTCTTTCCCACTCTCCTCTGGGGAGCGGGAGAGATTTCAGATCCCCGGTGGATCGCCCGCGCTCCCACTCTTGGCCGTGGACCACGCCCCCGACACCATCCTGCATCTCTGAGTGAGAGTGATTCCTGCTGGGTCATCTCCCTCCTGGTCGTGGACTGCACTTCTGCTTCATCTTGACTGTGGACTTCATCATCACTTGTCCCTCAGCTCTATCTGAATGAACTCTTAGATTCGTAGTTGTAGAAGCTAATCTTTCTTTAACAGTTCTGGTATCGCCTGTCTGTCCTGGGATAGGATCTCTCCTTCATGTGGGAATCCCTAAGGTTTCTTCTTTTTTCCTGACTCAGGTTTTTTTTAGGAGTTTTTCCTTACCGGGAGGGAGGGTCTAAGGGCAGGGATAACCAGTTTATTTAGTCTGTTTAGTTTTTAACTATTGTTTATATTTTATGACTAATTTCTGCATCTTTAAAATACCTTCATGAAGCCCAATGAGGCAAATTTTCTTTGTGATTTTGGGCTATATAAATAATATAAAATTGAATTGAATCTTCTGACAAATGCAGAATTTCTTTCAAAACTGTATTCATGTTCCACCAAAGAATCTGCAATAGTTTATGTCATTCCAACCAGTCTAGTACAGCTTTTTAAAGGGATTTAAAGTAAAAGAGGTGTTATTGCATTGTATATATCCTGCTAAAAAACTTTAAGTAGATTTGTTGTTGATATGGATCAAAGAGGAAACAATCTATGCTTTATTTTACTGAGTTGTTGATCTGTGTGTCTGCTGGTGTGCATGGTTGAGCTACCAGACAGGGAATTTCTCTCTGCAGAGATTAATAAAGTATCAATCTATCTATCTATCTATCTATCTATCTATCTATCTATCTATCTATCTATCTATCTATCTATCTATCTATCTATCTATCTATCATCTATCTATCTATCTATCTATCTATCTATCTATCTATCTATCTATCTATCTATCTATCTATCTATCTATCATGTTTGTGGACTGCAGACATACTATGTTTTGGATGGAAGTTGGAAATTATTTTAGAAACTGTAAAACTTTTAGATAAAGAAATAATTCTGGGTTACTTTACTAACAAAGCAGAATCAGAATCAGAAAAAAAACTTTATTGGTCCCAGAGGGCAATTCATTTGTAGACTAGTGCAGTTTCTCACACACACAACACAGTCACATTAATGTGTCAGACCATCATAGTTAAAATGGGTGCTCCTTAGCTCCGTAACATCAGCATACATCAATACATCGCCCTGAAGGCATCAAAACAAAGTCAGGAGTCAGAGGATGCAGGGGCTGTCCCAGGATGCTCTTGGCTTTCTTCAGCACCTTCCACAGAGAGGGAAGGTCCCTCAGTCTAACACCAATTATCTTAGAGCAGGTCTTATGCCCTGCAGTTTGTTTTTGTCTTTCAAAGACAGACCATAAAACCAACAAATAAATGAAAATGTTAAAATACTCTCAATAAAAGAACAATAAAAAGTATTAAGAATGGTTTGGTTCACATTAAAAGCAGATAAAGATTGTACTTTTATCACAGTTTTTTTATTATTATTGGCCAAATTCCTCATTCATTAAGCTAAATGGTCCAAACTGAGATTCCAACATTTCTTAAATTAAAATATTCAGTACAGAAATATCATCAAACAACTTCAAAACTAAATAGCAATTGAAAATAATTAGATTTTTGAAAAAATGTAAAGTTTATTGAACCCCAAAGGTTTTTGATTGTTTCTGTTTTCTCATGTATTATATAGTATGTTTATGATTTTTGTTTCTGTCTTTCTGCAATCTGTCCACATTTTAATTCCCCTGAGACATTCACTTTGCCTTTTGTTAATAAAGTTAAAAATAACCATAAAACACAAATGTATTCAAAGAACTGAGCATACAATGACTGTTTCATTTGCATTTACTGCTGTTGCTCTAAATGTTGATGCTTCTACATGTAAAAATATTGATCAAATGTTTTATAAGTTTGTTTGTAAAAATAAAACTGACTCTAGTAAAGATAAAGTCCTGGTTAACTCTATAGATTCAGGAGACTAAACATTGTAGACTTCACAATTGGATTCAAAAGTTCTCTATGAACCAGACTCACACTTGATATTTGATCTAAACTTGGTGTCCTCTCTTTTCTTCTACAATCGTCAAAAACTGCTCCTGAAATTCTCTGATGATCACAAACAAAAGCTCCTCCTGGTCTCTGATCTACAATCACTCCAGAAATGTTCTGTCTGATCAATAATTCCCTCAGTCCTTGATTTTTCCAGATCTCTTCATCAAATGTAGATGAAAGAAGAAAGTGATGATCTAGAAAATAATCTGTTTGTTTCTCTAGATCCTGGAGCTGCTGAACATTTGAATCCAAGTTATGTTTCAGATCAACACTCCAAGTTAGAATGAGAAGATGAAGTGCAGTTCTCCATCAGTCCACTGGGGGAGCTGCAGCACAATAACTGTCCACTTGATGCTGAGAGAGACAGTGGAGCTGATCTCAGATCAGTTCATGCTGCAGCTCTGACACTCATCTCCACTTCCTCTGATTCCTCCATCACTCTGCTCTCCACCTCCAGGAACAACCTCTCTGCAGACCAGCTGATGAGGATGATAATGATGATGATGTTCTCTGATCCACCAGGAGGAACATCAGATTCTCCAACCCTTTCCCTCCCACCTGCAGAGAGAAAGTAGAAGTCCAGAGATGAAGTGTTGTCTCTATCTGATGGTGGTGTGTCAGTCAGTGATGCAGCACAGCAGCAGAAAGAGCAGCAGAAGCTTCAGTTCTGTTCAGAGCAGCAGCTTCCTGTCATCTTCACCTGTTGGAGCTTCTGCTGCTCTGATTGGCTGACTGTTGTCCTGAAGCCTGTCATCATTCTCCTCAGAGCTTCATTGAGAAGCTGCAGCTTCACAGGAAACTCTGCATCTTTGCTCTCAGACTAACTTTAGGACCAAACATCTGGAAGCAGCTGGACTGACTCCAACCCTCTACTGACCTCAGAGTCTGCAGTTTGGAGTTTGGACTCTCCACCAGATCCTGGAGCTGCTCAACATCTGAAGACTGAAGCTTGTTCAACCTTAGGTCCAGTTCTATCAGGTGGGACAGGTTGGACTTCAGAGCTGCAGCCAGATCAGCACAGCTGGTCTTTGACAAACCACATCTGTACAACCTGAATCCAGAAGAAAGAGTTTCAATTGAAGACAAAATTCTTGTTTTTCAACCTCCAGTTCTTCTAAAGATTTTGATGTTAAAATTCTCTTTATTGGACCATCCACATATTTCCATATTAAATGACCTCAAACGTATCAAAAATCCTGACATGGTGGTAAAAACAAAGATCAATGAATGATGACGTGAGCACTGGGGTTTGGAAATAGAAAATGACTTCTCCATCAGCATTGACATGGTCCAAAACTCTTTCTACAGCCACGTTTGGGAGAACTCCTCTAGCCTTTCAGTCACTTTAAAATAAATATACTCCACGAGTAACCTTGATCTTAAAAGAACAAAAAAATCTGCTGAACATCAACACATCCCTCAGAGATTGGATGATTATGTCTAGTGATCCAGATTGTAACTTTAACTGTAGCAAACAGGAAGTTTAACAGTTGATTTTTGATCTTTTTTCATTTGTAAATACAGGCCCGTACACAAAGAAAGGAAGAGAAAACACCTCTCACAACCCAACACACCATGTAGTTAAAAATATTGAACAGCGAACCCAAGCGGTAGCACTGCACATACAATTTTGTCAGAGTTTCAGTCTGACTCCAAAAGTCACAGCGTTCTGATTGTGTTGATCAAACCTTGGATCTGTTTGTGGCTACACATCGGCTTTTCCCTTCAGGGGTCGCCACAGCGAATCAGTTTCCTCCATCTAAGCCTGTCTTCAGCATCCTCCACTCTAACACCAGCCACCTTCATGTCTTCATTCACTGCATCCATAAACCTCCTCTTTGGTCTTCCTCTAGACCTCTTTCCTGGCAGCTCTAGACTCAGCATCCTTCTACCAATATATTCACTGTCTCTCCTCTGAACATGTCCAAACCATCTCAGTCTGGCCTCTCTGACTTTATCTCCAAAACCTCTAACATGTGCTGTCCCTCTGATGTATTCATTCCTGATCCTATCCATCCTGGTCACTCCCAAAGAGAACCTCAGCATCTTCATCTCTGCTACCTCCAGCTCTGCTTCCTGTCTTTTCTTCAGTCCCGGTATTTAAAGGCTTCAACAATGACTTGTACAATTCTCTGGAGCCAGCGTTATTAAAGTAGAAGCTGTTTACATCCCGCGGTCTCGTGGTAGAGGCGTGAAAAGAGGTGGAGACTCCCAATAAACTCACTCCAGATTGGCGACAGTACTTCCTGTAGATTCCATGACTCTCCTATGACTCACAGAGACTCAGACCAATCGCTGACGATGGGTTCCAGACGTTTGCAATATGTCGATAGCCGTTTCAGGAAGTGACGGTGAAAGCGGCAGCCTACTTTTGCGAGGAGTGAAGGTAATGCATTTCCAATGGGGGACCTCACGGCTCGAGAAGTCCAGTATTTTTTTTACAGTCAATGGTCTCATGGTACAACGATGTGGGCGTGGCTGATTAGTTGAAGACTGTTTGATGGGCGTGGCTAAATGAGCATATTTTCTGACCATCTAGATTTCACATTCAGATGAAAGCAGGAAGGAAGTGATGAGGAAGTGTCAGCCTAAAGTCTGCAGTTTAGTGTCAACACAACTTTGTCATCATATTGATGTGAACACAACAGAAACATGGAGTCTGACCTCAGAGTCTTCAGTCTGCAGTCTGGACTCTCCAGAAAACCATACAGATGAAAAACTCCTGAATCCTGCAAGTTCTTGTTCCAGCTCAGGTCCAGTTCTGTCAGATTAAATGGGTTGTTCTTCAGAGCTGAACCCAGAGCTTCACAGCTGATCTCTGACAAACTGCATCTATACAACCTGAAATCAGACAGAAAAGTGTGTTCAGGAGCAGTGATGCAGCTAGAACTTGTAAATTCAGTCAGGTGGAACCGCCCTGATGAGAGACTGATAGATGACATTTTTAGTTGAAATGATGATCTGTAAATGAAAATATATTATCCTGGGGGGAGGGGGGGGGTAGCTTTTGGACCCAAAAACATGGCGTCTAATAACTTCCTTACTGGTCCACTTTAAGATAACATGAATGTCAACAATTCAAATGTTTTTGATCAGCATCTAAAAACTGAAATCACATTTAAATGTTAAATAAATGTTTTTATCTAGATTATTTTAACTTGGAAAAAACATTACATTTATTTAGAGTTAATTTATCAATCCCTCACTTCTTAGTAGGAACAAATGATAATTATCTAATTATCTGTCTTTTCTTCAATATGTCAGGTTTTACTAAACAAGGAAAAATAAATAAAATATCTGAATGAAGGAACAAAAACAGTAGAGTCAATTACAAACTAAAGAAATATTTTGAAAATAATAAATTCTGTCTCTTTGTCTTTTCTCTCCTTTTGCTGTCTCTTTTCTCATTCTTGACTTTCTTTAACTTCTTTTGGGTTAATTTGATCTGTTTTTCCTATTTCATCTGTCTTCCTTTGGAAGTATAACAACACATTTCTTGCTTTCTCTTTGTCTTTTCCTCTTTTTACAGTTGGTCTGATAACTATTCTTCATTTGATCACTTTTTGAAAAACCTCTTCAAATCATCATTTCATCTCTCTCAGTGTTTCTGGATAGTTGTGAGGTTCCAGACCAGAAGTTATCTAAAAAAAAAAACACTGAAAATATGAATCAGTGATTTATTATTGAATAAATAACTATTATTACATGGTGGGCGTCTCCACTTCCTCGCGTGGGGAGATTTTGTGTTGATGGACTGGGTGTCTCTCCTCCCCACCTTTATAAGAACTGTTGTTGTTGGTCTCTGATGCCTTCATTGAGAGACTTGAGACTTATGTAGAGTTTTTGTGAATTTAAGACTTTTTGTTAGTTTTAAGCAGCCAGTAGGGGTGAACCTCCATTTTGTTTGTGACTGTTTTCTCCTGTTTTTGTTAGTTCAGGGAGACAGGTTAGACTTTGTAATTTATTTTCTTTTGTTTCATTTACAGGTTAGGTAGAGGGTTTGACATTTGAGTTTGTCCTGTTTTGTTTATTATTTTGGCCTGTGTTCACCCTGAAGTCAAATGCTTAATTAGTCTGTTCTTTGGTTTGTTTTGTTATTTTTGAAGAGGAGTAATAAAACCTCTTAATGTCTTTATACAAATCAGTAATCAGCCTCTATTTTGGTTGCTTGGGGTTTTTCTGACTGACATTTGGTTTAGTATTTTTAGTTTTCTAGATCATTTTCTTTGCTTATGTTACTTCTTGCACCCCTAGTCATATGGTGCATAACAATTTCCTTTACAAATTCAGAATCCGCGCCACCCTGGTGGCGTTTGGTTGGAAGAGCACGGATTCTGAAACGTTCCCGTTGCAGACAGAGAGGCTCTGTAGAAACGGATCTGCTGCAGATCTATTGGTTTATCTCCATACACCCCATTAATGACAGCAGCAGATGATCTATTTGAACCAGAAAAACTGCCACGGCAGAGCTAGCTCTCTGTTAGTGCCCATGTTAGCTTAGCTTAGTTTAGCTAGCTGAAACTCTCATTATCATACTCCGTCACAACACATTTCCTCTTCATGTGTTCATGTTTCACCGTAGAGCTGCTGTGGAACACAAGTTCTGTCTTGCAGAAATGACATTGGACACTTTTTCCTTTGATTTTTCTGAAGTTTCCCTCATATTCAAGCTCTGTTAGCGTGTTATTCTAATACCTGGAACCTTCATAGAACTTCCTGTGGCATCACTACTGAATAGACTACTACTGTGCACGTGTGTCAGAGAGAAAAGCAGACCCGGCATTAGAAAGCACACAATGTAGTTTGAGATCAACAAAAGAAAACAAACTAAAATCGATGCGTTGACGTAGTCGTGACTAATCAACTAATCGTGGCAGCCCTGAAAACGACAGAAATTCAATGTCTTCTTTTCTAAATTCATGAAGTCTCACTGGACAAAGAAAAAAACCCTTTCACAGCAAGAACAGGTCGGAAATAGAGAAACGGCTGAATGACAATGAAAAAAACCAAATGATTCAAGTTCTGGAAAATCCAGAAACTCTTTGAATCCAAACCTTTCAGCTTCAGTGAAGAACTACAAATGTAGAAATGAACCAACCAGCAGCTTCAATGTTCTGACCTCAGAGTCTGCAGTCTGCAGTTTGGACTCTCCAGTCCAGAACACAGAACATTCACGGATGAATCCTGGATGTCATTATTGCTCAGGTCCAGTTCTGTCAGGTGGGACGGGTTGGACTTCAGAGCTGAGGCCACAATTTCATAGTGAGTCTCTGAGAGTCCACATCGTGATGGAATTCTGTGAAGAGACAGAAAGACAGAAACAGGTGATGATGAACTGAGGCTGTGATGAAGTTCCAGTTGGACATTTGTCTCTTCATCAGAGCTTCATCTTCATTATGAAACAGTCCTCCTCATCAGTCTCTCTCAGACATTCATCTTTGTGTTGCTTTCTTCTGCAGCTGGAGGAGAGAAGGTGGAGCTCCATGGAGCTTCATGCTGTCCTCAGTCTGTCAGTGATCTGAGGTCTGGACCACAAAGTTGACAGTAGAACATCTGGATCACAGAGACTGACTGCTGTCACTCTGACCATCATGATGATGAATGTTGACAGTTTGAAATGTTGCTTCTGATCCACTTTTCTCTTTCCATCTTTGTATTGTTTCTGAAGCTGTAAACAACAACAGTTCATCGTCCTGTTCTGCTGCAGAACTTTGGATCCAGTTTCCAGTTGTTTTTTAGGATTAAAAACTCAAAATTTCAATTTCAAATCTTTTTGGAAATTATGACATCCTTCCGATAATTCCGATATGAAAACAATTAACAGATAAAATGGGCCGATAATTAAAGGGTTAAACTCTGACGCTTCCTCATTCACGACTCAGTATTCACTTGTGTTATAGCTTCACTGCTCACGCAACAGTTTAAGCCTCATGCCGGGTTCACACTGGACGCAGAACGGACTCCGCCTCTAGTCGGCGCCCTTGTTAACCTATGCGTGGTTCACACCAGGCGCGGTCCTCCGTCGAGGGCCTGCGCAGTGTAGCGAGTCGTTTTAGGCGTCTGCTCTATTTTGTGCGCGAGCAATCCACATCAATTCTGGCAGGAAGTTACATCAAGATACATGAGAAAATCCGGTTTATTTTCAAAATAATAGGCTCACGTGCAGCAAGAGAGATCCACTGCAGAAGATTCTACACAAAGCAGTCATTTTAGCACTTTCAGATTCAACTATTTCTTTGCATGCTATTATATTTGACATTATTGGTATTGAAAAATGTCCTTGTTACATTGCTATTTAAGTTAAAGTCTTAACATTTGTTCTGACCATTGAAATGCACTTTCTCTATTTACAGATGTACAGCAGACTGAAAAGCTAATAGTGTTTGTTCTACCTGTTGTTCAATTCATTTGTAAGTAAAACAACTTCTGCACATTTGTTGAAATACATAAGAGCCATGCACTCTTACTTTGTACTTGCAAATATATTTTTCTCAAGTTTTGATTATCGGTATCAATATCGGTATCGGCTGCAAGAGGCTGGAAAATATTGAATATCGGTATCAGTTGTAAAAAGTCCATATCTTTCATCACTACTTTCAAAATTTTTTTTTTTTTTTTTAAATCTGAAAGTTGCAGTTACAATTCTTTTGGCCCCGTTGTGGCGCGATGGAGCGGGACTAACACGAGAACCAATCAAAATGGATGAGGGTGGTAACTTCAGTCCTAAAACTGTAATAATTACTGTCAGAAAATCCCTGCTTTGTCTGCCCTATCATAGTCTGAAGTTGTCCCAAGACGAGTGTAAAAAACAGAACATTTAAAACTGAAAATATCTAAGTTTATTTTTGAATACCAAAAAGTTTTGGACATTTATATTTTTTTTGACCAAAAGCCAATATTTTATTGAATTTGATTTATTTGGGTTTCAAATTATATTGGCCCTGATTTAGCTGCATAAATATGATCCTTCTTTGATCTTTAGCTACAAAGATCATTTATGTGTGAAAAACAAACTGATTTTCTTCTTTCATCTTTTGGTTTCCAATCATTTTCAAACCTTTCATTCTTTGTAATCTGATTAGACAGAAGTCTAAATGGAAACTGAACAGAATAGATGATCACTACAGTAGTTTCTAGCTGCAGCTCTGAGTGGAGCCATCAGTGAGAAGGTTTAGGGGCAGTTAGCTTTTTGACAGAATCAGGAAGGTCTGGAGAGCTGGACTGGATTCCAGAAATCAAATCTAAATGCTGCTTTCGTGTTGATTCTTCTAATGCTGGTGTCAGATTGAAATGTGTGACCACAAATGCTAGAAGATGACAGTTGAAGATCTGAACACTGATCTAATTTATCATCACAATCACTTCTGGACTCACCTGAACTTTCTGCAGTTCCTCACAGCTGGGATCAGTCTCCGTTTACCCTCATTTGATGTGTTGTACTGGTCCAGGTTCAGCTGATCCAGAACCTCTTCTGACATCTGCAGAGTGTAGGCCAGAGCTGAGCAGTGGATCTCTGAGAGTTTAATCTCTGATTTGTTCTCTGACTTCAGAAACTCTTGGATCTCCTGATGAACTGAGAGGTCCTTCATCTCCATTAGACAGTGATAGATGTTGATGCTTCTGTCAGGAGAGACTTTATCTTCCTCCTCATCCGAACCAGAGTCTGAATCTGAATCAGAATCATCACAATAATCAAAATTATAATTTTTGTTCTCCTTCAGGTTGTTGATGATTCTTGGGATGGTTTCTGGATTCTTCTCTGTCTGACCCAGCAGGCCTCCTAAGAGTCTCTGGTTGGACTCCACAGAGAGACCATGAAGGAAGCGAACAAGCAGGTCCAGGTGTCCAGTTTGACTCTGCAGGGATTTCTTCATGACTCTACTCAGAAACTCATCCAGGGATGGGTTCTCCATGTTGTTCTTTAGGAAGTCATCAATGACCTTTACCTTCCTGGTGGAGTAACAGTGGAACACGTAGACTGCAGCCAGAAACTCCTGAACACTTAGATGAACAAAGCTGTAGACCGGTTTCTGGAAGATCTCACGCTCTCTTCTGAAGATCTCAGTACAAACTCCAGAGTACACTGAGGCCTCTGTGACATCCAGACCACACTGCTGCAGGTCTTCTTGGTAGAACATGATGTTTCCTTTCTCCAGATGTTTAAATGCCAGCCTCCCCAGCTTCAGAAGAACTTCCCTGTCAGTCTCCATCAGCTCTTGTGGACTTGTCTGATGTTCCTGCTGGTACTTGTTCTTCTTCCTCTTTGTCTGGACCATCAGGAAGTGTGAGTACATGTCAGTCAGAGTGGTGGGCAGCTCTCCTCTCTGCTCTGTGGTCAGCATGTTCTCCAGAACCACAGCAGTGATCCAGCAGAAGACTGGAACTTCACACATGATATAGAGGGACATGGAGCTCCTGATGTGGGAGATGATTCTGCTGGACAGCTCTTCATCTGGGAATCTCCTCCTGAAGTACTCCTCCTTCTGAGCATCATTGAAGCCTCGTACTTCTGTCAGTCTGTCCACACATGAAGGAGGGATCTGATTGGCTGCTGCAGGTCTGGAAGTGATCCAGACCAGAGCTGAGGGAAGCAGACGTCCCTGGATGAGGTTAGAGAGCAGCACGTTGACCGAGGACTTCTGGGTGACATCAGACACCACCTGACTGTTGTTGAAGTCCAGAGAAAGTCTGCTTTCATCCAGACCATCAAAGATGAACAGAAGTTTGCAGACAGACAGCTGTTCTGCTGGGATCTTCTGGAGTGTTGGATGGAACAGCTGGATCAGAGTGAGAAGACTGTACTGCTCATCTCTGATCAAGTTCATCTCCCTGAAGGAAAGAGGAACCACAGCACTGATGTCTTGGTTCTCCAAGCCCTCGGCCCAGTCCAGAGTGAACTTCTGCACTGAGAAGCTTTTTCCAGCTCCAGCAACTCCGCTGGTCAGAACCACTCTGATGGATCTGTGTTGGTCAGGGAAGACTTTGAAGATGTCTGGGTTCTTGATTGCAGTGTCATGGAGCTTGTTGGTCTTGGTGGTGGTCTCCAGCTGCATCACCTCATGTTGGGTGTTAACCTCTCGTCTCAGTTCCTCTGTGATGTAGAGCTCAGTGTAGACCCTGTTGAGGAGTGTTTCTCTTCCTGCTTCTTCAGTTCCTTCAGTCACATGTTCACTTCTGCTCCTCAGAATGATCCGATGTTCTCCAAAAATCTCCTGCAGACCAACATCTGCTGAAAGAGCAGAGAAGAAAGCTCCTCCATGAGTGTTCAACACAACTCCAGCAGATGTTTCCAGAAGAATCCATCAGCAGATGATCAGGCTCTGACTCACCAGCTCTGGGTCTTTCTGCAGACTGGGGTCCGGTCCTCTTCTTCTCTCTGAGGACACTAAGGAGAAACAAATTGAAGAAGATCTCATTTGGATCCAAACAGAAAATATGTCAGACTTGAGATCATTTCTGATGTCCAGAGATCTGAACTCTGCTCTGTTCACTAGAAACTGGTTCTTACTGTGAGTCTGAAGGTCCTGGTTCAGTTCTGAAGTTTGGAGGATCATATTTGGAGCCGTCACTCTTCATGGATCCACAGCTGGATGCTGCAGACTGGAATCTCTGAGTGACCTGTTGACCTCTACAAACACAGAAACATCAGAGTGTCGGAGGATCTGCTTCTTCATGAACAGCTGATGGACTTTGACATGAACACAGACGGTTCTGTTTAGTCTGAATAACAGCAAACATCTGTGTTTATGAGGAACGGTCCATTTGGAACCGGTTCTCCTGACAGTAGAACTGTGGAACACAGAAGGCTGTTCTAGAGCAGATGTGGCCATTTGATGGTCCAGAACATAAACGTTCTGACTCTCACACACAGATGTTACAACATTTATGCACTGATGTGTGTTTTTGTTCCAGTAAGTTATGAATCAATCAGAACAGGAATGAGCTGGAAATGAGGAGCTCCTGCAGAACCTGAACCAGAACGATCCGGAAGACAACCATGATGATGTTGATCTTCACTTTGTTTACAGCTAAACTCTTTGGACTTCTCTGATGAAAGTCTTCTCCTCTCTGGAGACGTCTGGGATGTACAGAGATCTACTTTGATTGATCTTCACATCTGAGCACTTTTGAACTTCAGCTGTTCTTGGTGTAACCCTGTTTATGGTTGATGCTGAAACTTTCTGACATGTTTAATCTTTCTTCATCATATTTTAACTTATCATCAATGTTGCTCATACTAATGACCTAAGCCAGTGTTCCTCATTCCAGGTCCTCGAGAGCCGCCACCCTGCCTGTTTTCCAGCTCTTTGTGTACTGCTTGCTGCTGATTACCTGGATCAGGTGTGTTTATTCAATCAGATGGTGGAGACATCTGACTGAACGAATCAGCAGCTGGCAGGACTTGGAGATCTGGAAAGCAGGCAGGGTGGCGGCTCTCGAGGACCTGGAGTGAGAAACACTGACCTAAGTAGAACTACAGAACTGGGTTTTTGTCCTCGTTCTCTAAGATCAGTTTCTGATGGAAGTCAGGAACAGGTATACACACGTGGATAAAAGTGTTGGTACCCCTCAGTTAAAGAAGGACAAACCCACGTTTAGCTTGTCTTGCAGTGTCTGTTGTTCCTTTAGCATGTGTTGGATCACTTGATTTGCTGTCTCTGACCATGATTCCTGTTCCTCAATCCGTGCCGCCGCCTCTTCCAATTTCTGCTCATGTTCCTGTAGCATTAGCGCCGCGTTAGCTAACTGTTGCTCGAGTTGCTTTTTGAACTGTGCCAGTTCCTCTTTCAGCTCTGTTCTAAAAGCTTCTTTGAACGTAGACCAGCTGGAAGTTAGGTCAGTTTTGAGGTTCTTGATTTGCGAGCTGATATCTCTCAAACTGAGTTGGGCCGAGTCTGTTGAATCGTGGCCGCGCTCTTCTTCGGTAGCGTTAGCTTTAGCATCACTGAAGTCTTCTTTGTTTGGTGATCTCTCTGGCTGCTTTTCCATCACCCGTTTGTTTTTGGGTTTAGTACCCCCACTCATGTTTCGTGTTTTACAATAAACTCGTTCATTGAATTACGGGGATTTAAGTCGCCTGTTTACGGAGCTCTCGTTTTATGCGTCCATCTCTTTCTGCTGCTACCGGAAGTTGATTATTTAATTTTCAATAAATTTTTATTTATTGTTACTTTTGTAAGTTTCGAGTGATTTCAGTGAGAATTGTGGGTTTTTCCTTCTTTAACTGAGGGGTACCAACACTTTTGTCCACATGTGCACATTTTCCCACAGTTCTTTATTTCAAGATAACAGCTCATTGAGTCATCATCAATGAGGCACCAAACTGTAAATGTTCAGCAAAGAGAAGGGAGTCTGATAAACCAGAGATCATCATAAGGTTTGTGGATCTCAAGACAAACTAGATTTATTGAACAAAGAAACTCCAGAGGACTGACGTCTACTGGAACGACCGTCTGACCAAAAGGAAGCAGAGATGATCAGAAAAGCAGAATGACTGAAGAAACTGAAGAAAAGTCTGAACATTTGGAGCGGCTGCAGTGCAGCAGTAGGACGATCGACTCCTGATCAGAGGAGTGCGGGTTCATTTCCTGCCTTGTCTACCCATGTGTCAAAGTGTCCTTGGGCAAGACACTGAGCCCCACACTGCCACTGGAGGAAGGTTGGCTCCAGTGTTCTACAGTGGAGCCACCAGCAGTGTGTGAATGGACTGTGACTGTAAAGAGCTTTGGGCCTTCAAGGAAGGTAGAAAAGTGCTATACAAGTATACACCATTTACCACTTGGGTAAAATATTGTGAGTCTGTGGTGCAAAGGCAGAGCGGTCGACCTCCAGTTACATGTTTGATTCCCACCCATGTGTTGAAATGTCTTCGAACAAGACACTGAAAACCACATTGTTCCTGGAGGTCATAGGTCGGCTCCATGTAAAGCAGTGGAGCCATCAGTGTGTGAATGTGGGAATGGACCTTCTAAAACAGTACTAAAGTACTGTATGAGTACTATATATCCTCCATTTACCATTTATACTGTACTGTTACTTTCAAATATTCATCAAACTGAACTGAACTCCACAGCTGGACATGGTTATGGTAGTCACCAATATGTAAGACTGGGAGAAGTTCTGGGTCAGTGTGAGGAAAAGAGAAATAGTAGAGAAATAAAAGATATGAAAACACAGCTGGATCCAGGTCCAAATTTCTGTGATAGCCTGATGGAAAAACATCAGTTTTAATCAAAACTCCTCTCTTGTCTTATGAAGGTTCATCAGATTATCTTCCATGTTAAACTAATGAACTCAGATCATGATCAGACTGATCTGCAGTGAGACAGTCTGTTAAAACGCCCCCTTCTGACAACTGTGTGAAACTGCAGGAAGTTCTTTCAGTTTAATCCACATGTATTTGACAAACACTTACTGTTTCACTCTTGAACTGCTGTTTTTGAATGTAGTTAAATAATCCTCTGGGTCACCACTCCTTTTGGATCCCCAACTGAATCCAGGTCCAGGTCCAGAACCAGATCCAGGTACAGGTCCAGGTCCAGAACCAGGTCCAGATCCAGATCCAGATCCAGATCCAGATCCAGATCCAGATGCAGATCCAGGTCCAGAACCAGGTCCAGAACCAGGTCCAGATCTAGGTCCAGGTCCAGGTCCAGATCCAGGTCCAGGTCCAGGTCCAGGTCCAGATCCAGATCCAGGTCCAGGTCCAGGTCCAGGTTGGTTCCTGTGAAGAATGGCGGTTGCTGGTGTGAGTGCTGAGCTCTGACATGGAGAAGAGTCCTGGACAGTTAGAGATGTTCATCTCACCTCTGAGCTTTGCTCTGGTTGTCATGGTTACCATCTCTCCTTTTTGTAGAGGGAGGGGCTCCCTCCTGTGTGTCCTCACACTGATCCATGCTGCTGGATTGACTGGATCCACTGGATCAGCTCACACACACCTTCTTCCAGCCTTCATCTGCAGAGGAAACCATCATCATCATCAGCTCTGATCCTCCTTCACTAACAGATCAGCTGCTCCTCCACTGATGGGCTCTTCTCTTGTGTTTCCTCTCAGGTTCAGGTGAATGCAGTCAGACAGCAGTGTGGGACAGAGGAAGCTGCTGAACATCAGCTGCTGCACTTCTGCTCTCCCTCCACCAGATGGAGACATGGAGCTGCAGCAGCAAACACTCCATGATGGAGCAACATTTCACTCATTCACTCACTTTGACATTAAACAACAAACTATTCAGGAAGCAGAAGACCCTCTTCTGGGTCTAGATCCACAATTTAAGGGTTTTATAAAGTTTATTATTATTTTCTCTTCAAGCCGCACATGATTGGTCGTATGTGTTTGAACCAAGTGAGCACACATGTGGGT
>NW_023417028.1:0-14056 GCF_002922805.2 Oryzias melastigma | reverse complement strand
GAATGAAGTTTGAGAGAGAGAGAGTGCTGGATCCAACAACAACAAACTACATCAACACAAAAACAAAGTTTATGAGTGACACTGCAGAAAGAAGCAAGATATGGAATAATAGTCAACAGAATAACTTCTATTGGTAGTAAAAGATTGATAATAAAATATAACTAAAGACCGTAGAGCACACGTCTCAAAGTCAAGATATGCAGTCGACTAAAGAGAAACACCTCCAGTTAAAAACAAAGTCCATGCTGTGTCTGGAAGGAGGAGTTGATCTGGACATCTCTGTCATTCTGTGGAGCAACAGTTGAAGAATTTTCCTCCTTAATTGAGATTAAATGTTTCAAACCGGAGATACAAGTTATTGTTTAAAAGTTTGAACCTTTAATGAATTTGGACTAATTATAATTGAAGTGTTAACATTGGTGGTGCCTTCACTTTGCATTGAAAAACTGAGACTTTAGTGTAGATAATATTAAAGATAAAACAAAGCAGAAGAATTTCAGCTTTTACATTTGTATTTCCAAACGTTTTCTGTTGTATTTTTTTACTCATTGCAGGCCTGACTTGCTGCTTGATGTCGTTGTGGACTAGAAACAAAATGGAATCGTCACTTGCAGAGCAAATGTGCCATCCTGCTGTTTTCTGCTGTCCAAGTCTGCTTTCAGAAACAAAACTATCATCTGCAGGAAAATCTGAATCTGATCCATAAATGACCACAAATTCTCCTGAACGCTGTTCAAAGTGCAGATTCAGAGGATTTGACTGTCAGACCTTCATCAGGCTGAATCCAGAACGTTCCTTCATGTCCAGAATCCAGTCCAGCTGTTTGACTGATCAGTGTTCTGATCCGTTCTGTCTGCAGCAGGATCAGAACTAAAGTCTCTGTTCTGATCTTTTTCTGGACTAAAACTAAACATCTGGATGAGCTCAGTTTCCTCCCTGACCTTTGACCCTTCATGTCCAGAATCCACTCTGAAGACAACCCATTAAAGGAGCTGAAATCCAAACGTATTGAAGCAAAAGCAGCAGAAAATGCTGAAAGCTGTTCAGATGTTCTTCACACTTGAGAGCCTCTCATTTCATCTGATGAAGATCAAACATTTCCTCCATTCACACATCAAGCTGCACTTCCTGTTCCGCCCTGCAGAGGTCACTGTTTGAAGAGCCCAAAAACCTCAGTCTGTTTGCAGACAAGCTCATGGACTCCAACTGCAGGTGGAGCTCCTCACTTTGTTCCTTTGTTTGGTTGAGAGATGAAGAAAGAAAGACAAAGGGGTTGAACAAGCTGAAGCCCAGAGGATTGATCCACAACTAATTTCATCCTTCATGATCCACAACTCCAGACTGGATCAATCTGATCTGATCTGCTCCCTCCCAGCTGAGTCTTAGCGTTCCAGAAGTTCTTCTAAAGGCAAACCTCCACATTCTTTTCATCCCAGTTGTTCCATCAACTCACCGCTCTGACAGAAATTCATCTGTTCTTTCTTTGACTTCTTCCTCTGGAGTTTCTGAACCGCTTTGTGTCCCTGAAGCCCAACCGGCTCCAGTTTCAGAGCTGTTCTTACTGCAGCAGGAAGCAGATTCCTGTGGACTTTGAACATGAAGAACGTGGTCTGATCCTGAAGCCCATCATAAAGTTGATCGATCTGATCTGCAGTGAGCAGATGATTGGTTGATGTGGAATCATTGACTGGATTTATGACTGGATGTTTTCTTCTGGCAAACATGGACTGATTTGGAGCTTTTTCTCTTCAACAGGATTCCTGAAGCCTCTGTGAAAGTCCCATGTTTGAGAGCCTCTTGCAGGTATTAGACCTTCTGGATTCCTGAGCTGGTTCTGGACTCTTCTGCCTGATGAAGGTCTGACAGACAAACCCTGCAGGAAGAACCCAGCGGCTCCAAAGTCTGTTTCCATGGCAACAGTCGGCCCCACCCACCTCTGTTAGAGCCGCTCAGAGGTCAAAGCTCAGGTCTGTGTCTGTAAAAACACGGCCACATGACACCTGGGCTCCGCCCACAAACAGAGCCCTCAGCCGCTCTGCTTTCTCTCTGCTGCTCCTTCAGGGAGCAGGAGTTTTCAGGGAGGGTTCTGGGTTCTGGTCGGGTTCTGCTTTGAGTTCTGTCAGTCACATGAGCTTCAAGCTAACCCTTCACAGCTTTGTTCCTGACTGTTCATGGTCCTCAGCATTTAGAAGGCTCTGCTTTTCACCAGCAGAATGCAGACATGAAAGGAGGGCTTGTTCCTGAGGAGGGTCTGATCCAGAGCTTCAAGGGTTCTGAACTTTAGTCCCTTTTCATACCTTCAGTCCCAGTTTCTTCCCTCATTGAGTCCAACTTCAGCCTGAAGCTCTGCAGCACATTGACAACAGCAAACATGTTGGAATTGGCTCCACTTGATGAGACTTTCCAGTCAAAGAATCTTCTGGATCTTTCTTCATGTCCACAAGCGGTTTCCTTTCTTTGCTCAAATAACTTTTTCATGTTCAGCTTCGCAGCAGATCAAACTGAAAAGAGGAAGATGCTTTCTCCAGAGGGCATGAATGAACAGAGTGGATGTTAGTGAGGAATGACAGAGAATCACTTTGATGCAGCTGCTGCAACAACACTAACTGCATTGAAGCAGGAGGGAGAAGGGAGACACCTGCTGGCTGTTTCCAGAACTGCATCTTAGTGTCTAAAGGTTCAAACTGAAAGCTGTCTGTCAAATTCCTGCAGCCTGTTTGGATCTAATAAATGCTCTTTTGAATCAACACTGTGTTTGAGATTGATTTAGTCTTCATTCTATCTTTGACTCACAAACAGACTTTAATCTTTAGTAGAGCTGTCAGGCGATTAAATTTTTTAATCGCGATTAATCGCATTTCCCGAGTTAACTCGCGATTAATCGCATATTAATATGTGGCCTTTTTTTTTAGGAAAAAAATGTGTGCTTCGTGGAATTTAGCAGTTCTACTTTAATTATTAAAACAAGAATGACAAAATTAATAGTTTTCATCAGAAATACTTTATTTTGTAACATTGTATTGAGATAAACTTTCTTAACAATAAAAGGCTGTAACATAAAATGCCTAACAAAAGCCCAAGTACAAGTGAAGGGCATTTTAAATTCAAAACTTCAATCAACGTTCAGTAAAATAAAATAAAAAGCATCAAAAATAAAATTTCCATAACACTTTCATGTTCATTTTTTGTCAGGACCAAATCTTTTCCTCCTCTGCTGAACTACAGTAATAAATGAAATAGAGATTTATCATTTCCAATGAACTTTTGTTTTTTAAAACATTAAAGACTGAGAAAAGCGGGATACTCTGTGGATAGTTTGACAGTCTGTTACTGCCGCCGCGTTCTCTGGCTGCAGCTCGATGCAGCGACGTGTCCAGCGGAGCTCACGCCATGAATATGCCGGCAGACAGACACTATGCTGGGGCTGGATCACGCTTAAACCTCCAGAACATTTAAAACGCCCCCCGGTGCGCTTGCTGTTCGGAACGTCGGGGGTGCGCAGCTCTCGGGACGCGGCGCCGGACGCGAGCCGGTACCACCAGACGTGGTACTGGACGTGAACCGGAGCCGGGTTAGAGTGCAGGAGCTCTCCAGGTCCTAGCGCCGGGCCGGTTCTAGCTAGCAGCTCGGTGGTTGGAGACCCGCCCGTGATCTAGTGAGAGCAGCCGGTGAGTTAGAGGGCGGGACGCCCGCGCGCGCGGTATGGAAAGGCACGTATGAGAAAATCCCATTGACTGTAAAAATAATGGACCTATCGAGCTATGAGGTCCCCCCATTATATACAGTCTATGGAAAATTCGCGATTAATGCGTCAAAAAAATTGTCGGCGTCAAGCACGTGTCAGATTAATGCGTTTTTAACGCGACAAATCTGACAGCCCTAATCTTTAGCCTTCCCCTCATCCTGTTAAAGCTGTTCTAATATTCATGTGTTTGCTTCATTCTCAGTAGAAATGGGTTGAAAAGAGCTTTGTAATGTTCAGTTGGTGCTGATGTCTTTCTAGATGGGGTGGGGGGGGGCAGAACAGATGAGAGCTCCTCCCTCCAACCAATATTAAACTAGAGAAGACAAACAACAGAAATACAGATCTATAAATCTAAATCTATGTATCAAACTCTGGATAATTACACAGAAACATGTCAATAATTGAGTTATAATAACTGTTAATGACAAAAAGACATGTTAGCACTTACAATTACACAACACGACACATTTAAACTACTAAATATGAAGTCTTTTAAAGGGAGTTTAATTCATTGATTTGAATACAATCCCAACCCCCCATTATGATATCATCTACTTTAGATTTTTACATAGGTATCATTATTCTGTTCTTAACTTATAATCATCAAAAAAAATAATAAAATCAAACGACAAAGATGAAGTAAACATGAATGATATAAGAAGACATAACATGACTTCAGAAATCATTCTAACAGATCACAGATTGATGATTCAAATTGTGTCCATATAGTTAAATCATTATTCTAGAAATGATTCCAAATGATCTGACATGTAATCCTCAGTAATCCTTCATCTGATTCTGGAACATTTCAATCAAAAACTTTGAATTAACAAAGAGTGAAAAAAGCTGAAAAAATCATCAACATCTTGGTTGAAAAGCATCAATACCATTCCAGGACGCCACTTCCTGTCAACAAATCTACAAACCAGCATTTGCTCTAAATCAGTCTTCAATGACTCTCACCGTCACAGTTGAAGCCGAAAACCCAAGAAAACCAGAACCAGACCAAGCCAGAACCATTTTCATCCCAACTAAGTCCTTTCAAAGAGCCTCAACCAGACTGGAGCATCCCAGAAATCTGGATTTGACAAACCAGCACAGGAACAAAGGAACAAGCACAGCTGGAACACAAAGACATGAAAATGCCTCTTACCTGTTGCAGCTCCACCTGGAAAAGAATCTGATCCAATCACAATGGAGAATCCAACAATGCTGTTAAGATGAGCAAGAAGATGCAGAAAAAGGACAGATTCTCTCAGCGTTAGAGCTCCGAACCACAGAGTCATCCTTTCACAAACCAACAAGTCCTTCACTGATTCAGATCCAGACCAACAACAACCTTTGCTAGTCCTGTGAGCAGCAGCTGGTCAGAGAACAGCCTTCAAACTACAGACCTCCAGTTCTTCACCAGGTCATTCAGGAGCAACACTTTCCTGAAGATCCAATCCTGGCCAGACTGGACTCTCCCTCACCCACCTCAATGCTCCAAGAACTATGAGAGAAACACTAGAGCCTGATGCTGGGACTCCACTTTAGTCTGACACAAATGGCCTTGAAGGAGACTTTACCACAGATGAGGAGGAACTGATTGGACCAGGACCAACAAGGAACCAGGAGACGGAAGGGAAACGGATGATTCAGGAGAAAATAAACATGGAAAGTTATTATTGTGGTTCAAGTTGAGTAAGAAAGACGCAGAAAATTGACATAAATCAACATAAAAAAGAGATTAAAGAGAAAAATGGTGGCAATTAAAGACTAGTTAAAGTCCCGGCACGGCGGCCAGAAGTTAGTACAGTTGTGGCTCAGCGTCCTGGAAGGAAAGAAACAGCAGGTAAGAACTACATACCTTTGGAAGATTCCAATGATGAAAGGAAATGTGGGCGTGTCCATTAGAATAAATGTCTCTGGTACATTTTTGAAGATCAGGACGTCAATGAAATCTCCAAAATGTCCGAAAATATCAAATGACGGAAGCGAGGGCACTAATCGATGACGGGGCGGGTCCACTCTGGAGGAAAATCTTGGAACTTGTCAAATAGAAACGCCTTTGAACCAACGGTTCAATCAAATCTTCCAATTCCAGATTGTTCTGATCCATCCTGGAAGTGTGAGATCCATTCTGGAACTGGTTCTGTTCTGAAGATTGGACTGAGGGGTTTGGGAGCTCGCCACTAGAGGGCGCAGCCATTTTTAGAGTGCTTTCAAATGTAAAGTTGGAATCAGAACCAGAAGCAAACACAATGTTTGAAGAGCAGTTCAATGTCATCAGTTAAAGTGAGCGTCCATGAGAGCAGGAAGCTCTAGTTTCTGTTTTGGAGAGGCTCACATCTGTCTGTTTCTTGCTGTTTAGCTAACAAGCTAAGCTAGTTGAAGTGAGGACGTTTTCTAATGTTAGATTTCAGTTGGTTGCTACAGTTCAGATTGGAAGTTTGCTGTCTCTGAACCCCATAGAAGACCCCCAAGTCCACACTCCAGATTCTATTTTGTTGACCAAACCCAATTTGGATTAAAGGAACTAAACCTCCATGAAAGGAGGTCAGAAAGGAAGAAGAGCAGTTACCTCCCAGCGTTCATTTTCCTGGACACTTCTTCCAGCAAGGAATCCTGGGAAAGAGACGCCGTTCCAGCCACAATCCTGCTCTGCTTCAGCCGGAAAGCTCCCGGCTTCATTTCTACTGGACATCCTAAATGAGTTTGTCTGGGAACATGGCAGATGGACAACACTGGAGCATTTCAAAGCCATTCTCCAAATGTTCTTTCAAACATCAAAAGTCCACATTTTGAAAGGATTAGGCAGCAAAGAGAGGAAGACCAAGATGTTTGGATTGAAACACAAATCATCTGTTTGAATGCAGTCAAAGCAGCTCCAATGCTGAGGAAGAAGCTCTGAAATACACATTTGATCAAGTTCCATTGCTATGGAGGACATTTCAATCAATGTTTGGGTTCAGGAATCAAATCATTCAATTGGGATTTCAACCCATTTGAAAAGATTGACAGCAAAAACCACATTGATTCTTTGTCACATTTTCATGTTTTCATGGATGAAATTCAGTTTGAAAAAGTCTTTTAGGATTCAAAGATCGCAAGAATGATGATTAGAAGTGAGGATTTGGTTTGGATTTCCAAAAGAAATAGCAAAAGAACCAGCCTCCAACTTGCAGAAAAATATTCCTCCTTGACTGTGAATGAATTGAGCGTCAAACGTACCCCATAGGACACATGTGATGTGTTTGTTTGGGGAAGCGACAGAATTAGCGGTTAGAGGAGAGAAAGATGTGAATCCCATTTTGTAGCCATGATAAGACATTCAAACACAGTGAGGCAGCTGCTCTAGTATGAGAATTAAAGCAGCAAATACCGGACACAGAGCCCTGCGGTCCTCCCACAGATTTGATACAGGACCGGACCAGCTTTCTTTAAGCCCGGGTCAGAACCAGCTTCTCACCTTCTTGTACTTTGTGCTGTCATAAAGCTAAAGTCGTGTCTCCTCCTGCCTTCTTTTTTAATCAGCGTTGGCATCCAGCGTCATGCTAAATGTGCTTTACTTACATCATCGAAGTTTAAAAACATAACATTTTAGACCAGAAAATTAATATGGAAAAAAAAGAATTAAACTAGACAATTTTTAAGACAAAAACATCAAAATTTCAGACTTCTAATTGAATTGAACTTTATTAATATCACAAGGATAAATTTATCTGTTGTGACACCAGAAACACTTTTCCAATGGGAGGAGTATTAGATAGGGAGGCGTGGTTGAAGACTCCACAGATCAGAAGGAGGGACTGCGGCTGTCAAGTCTGCATCCAGGTCACCACGCCGTGGAGCAGCTCACGTGCAGAGCGCGTAACTCGATGTTTAGAGCAGAGCCGCCCTCCAGTACGGATGTGCGCCGGGCCGCACCACCTGTCGCTGATGTTCGCCGCGAGCCCCCGCTTTTCATCTTTCCACTCTTCGCCTCACTCCCGTCCACACAGAGAAGCCCGAAACCCACAATGAGACCACAGAGTCCGGGGTTAGTCCATCCAATGCCACGTCTCCATGAAGCACACGACGCTGCACTCCCCGAACTCCGCCGCAGCTGGGCCAGCGCAGAAAGCCCACCGATCTGGAGCTCCCGTCCAGCTCCGCAGCCCCCTCTTCTCCCTTGGATCTCCCCAGAATGTCAGTGTCTCCGCGCAGAGAAAGGCGATGCCGCGTAGAGTCATGAGCCAGCCACGGGCGCAAAAACGGGAGCCGTTGCCAAATCCTTTGGGGTCAACGAGCAGGGCCGAAAAAGTCCCGACAAAAAGAGAAAAAAAAAATATATATATATAAATAAATAAATAAACAGGAATAAACAGGGGCCCGTTCCAAGAAGCAGGTTTTGTTGGAACTCTGAGTTTGTGAACTCCAAATTCGGCAAAACTCTGAGTTTTCGGTTCCAGAAAGAGGGATAACTCAAACCCGGGAAAGTGGGCGAAACCAAGCCCGTTCCAAGAAGCGGGTTAAGCTGAACTCAGAATCAATCACTATGGTAACTGAGTCTGTGAACGAAACCTGGTCGGTAGCAGGTTTTCTTCAGGAAACTTAGAGTTCTCTGCGGTCTCCGCCCCTTTTTAAAGTGAAGGATGATCAAATATGAGTTCATCATGAACATTTAGAGAACATTCACGTTAGAGACGTCACGCTTTCACCACTCAGAAACCAGAATGACATGTTCATTCAAAGAGGATCATGTAGAGAGGAGGCTGATTAATCCAGAGGAAATGTTATTTACGTCGGTAGAGGATTTGGAGGACACGAGTCGACTGACTGCAGTTTCCTGATTCATTTTTATTTCAGAGATATTATAAAAAGCCAGTTATTCCAGGGACTTGCTATTAAAAAATACAGTCTTCTTTTCCTTATTTTAATCCCTTAACAAAAGGAACGATTGAATGTCACACACTGGGAAATCATCTAAACTCATCTACCGTCCGTCACTTGCGTCACACATTAGCTCGGTCGTCAGCAACGCTGCCTCCCACCGCGGAGACTACGAGTTCGATTCCCGGTTGTGGAATTTATTTTTACGCTTAAAAGAATTCGGCGAATATTTTTTAAGTCTTGAGAATTAAAATTAAATAAATGCTTTTTTGACATATGCAGCTACAGTTTCTGTTTAGCGTGCAGTGATATCTGTGTGTGTAGGGGGGGTTACCAAAACTGGTCATTCATGCGATTACGGAGATTACTGATTAAATTAGTAACGGATCAAAAACCATTCCTTACTCAACAAGAGACAAAATAACCTTCCTGACATTATTTATTCATTATTAGAAATGATTCAAATAACTGCAGATATTTTCTCTCTGTTCTACCGCTGCAGCTGTGTTGCTTTTCTTGCAGAAAATGTTCTCTATAGTCTGCATATGCTTGAAGGAACTTATCAATTTCCGCCGCCGGAAGTAGTAAACTCAGATGTTTGTCCCCGTTGCCATGGTGAATCATGCTGTCTTTGCTCCATTGATCAGGGCTTTTTATGGTCGCGACGCTCACACCTGATTCTGGTTCTGACAACTTCAAGTTGATTGAATCAAACATTTTCAGCTGTTCTGGAACCGAAAACTCTGAGTTTGAGAATTTTGAGTCCAGTGACTCTAAGTTCAGGTTCGAACTCTAAATTTGTTGAACCTGCTTCTTGAAACGGGCCCCAGATCCATCAGCAGTCCACCTCTGTATATATATATATATATATATATATATATATATGTATATATTTTTAAAGGAAAAGTTTTAGGCGGGCTGCACAGTTTGTGCAGAGTATTGTGGTGGGTTTTTCCAAGAGTATAGTAGTTTGTATAAGAGTAATAGTTTATGTATGAACATAGTATAGTTTGCATGGAGTACAGCGAGGGTTATCTAAGAGTACCTAATCGTGTAATAGTACTAGTAAAGTATAGCTTGGATAGGAATATAAAAGAGATTAAGTGAGAGCACAAAAGATTTTATTTAGAGTGGTTGGTTGCCTCAGTTCGGTGTAGTACCGGCGTGAAGGAAATCTAGTCTAGTCCAGTGAGGGTCCTTAAACAAGACCCTTCACACTACTTCCTAACTGAGTAGCCTCAGGGGTCCGAATCATGGTGATAAAACTCTCTGACAGACCAGGTTTCTGACTGTGGTGAATCAGCTGTGAAGGGACGAGCTGGAAGGTGAACAACAACAGAAGACTTTGTGTAAAGAAAAGGAAGCTTTGTGTCAATGCAGCATTTCTGCCACTAGATGGCAGCAGCTCCGTTTCTATTATAGTGAAAGCGCTGCAGGTTTGTAGAGAAGACAGAGTTTCTTCAGGGATGAAAGACCTAAACTTCAGGAAACAAACTGATTTATGTGATTTTTCAAATGCAGGAAGAACCAAAGATTGTGTTTTTGCAGTTTTTTTATTCAGCAGCCAATGAGATGTTCGTGTTGAGGAAGAATTCATGAAGAGGAGAAAGTGAACAGTAATATTCCTGATCAGAGAGAAGGAACTGAAACACCTGCAGCTTCTTAAGAAAACACAAACATGTGTGTGTTTGTGAGTGTGTGGGGGTGTGTGTGTGCACATGCATGTTTATTTTATTGGAATATGTGTGTGAGAAAATATGTGTGAGTCCATGAGTTTGTACTTGTGTGCCCTTGTGTCCATGTATGTATAATTGTGTGTCCATATATGTGTGTGCTTGTATGTTTGCATATGAATGCGCATGAATATATGTGTGCTTGTGTTACAGTTCGTTTGTGAGTGCAAGCATGTTCATGTGTGTGTGTGTGTGTGTGTGTGTAAGGGGGCGGAGTTAGTCCCTAAGCAACAACAACAACATCCCGACCTGAGTCATCAGGACTCCGCTGATTGTTCTATCTGTCCTCCTTCCTCATTGATTTCCTTTCTAATGAGTCTTTGTGGGATCAATGAAGCATGCACACACACACACACACACACAAGTACACACACACACACGTCTCTAATTGCATCTCTTGGCCCTCCCCTCATGCGTAACTCAGAGCTGCTGATCCTCTGATTTGCTTCTTCCTGATTCCTCAGGTATCAAACAGCAGGTAGCCGTTTCCTCCAAGACGTTTCAGAAGCTTCACTTTCTGGAGTCTGCCCTAGAAAAGCAACCGTTTTCCCATCAGGCTTTGCTCCTCCAAGCTGTTTTTTCTCTTTCAGATCAAACCTCCCTGAAGGAAGGAGCCGTGAGAACCGCAGAAGAAAGGCTGTTATCTGCCGCCGCCCTTCATCTCTGGAGGGTCCTCGCCGCTCTCCGGGCGCCGGAGCCTCGGACCGTCTCCACTTGTGAGACTGAGCGCCCGGCGAGGCGACCGCGTGCTTTTCATCCCGCCACCTGCTTTGCATTTTCAAAAGCTGCTCGAATTAATGAGGGGAAGAGAGGATCAGAGCTCCGGCGGACACGCCGCAAAACAACCAGAACGCGCTCCGGTGACGCGTTTCCTCAGCAGGTTCAGAGGAAACTCATTTACAATTCAAGTGGCCGAAACATGAAAAAGCTTCAGTTCAAGCTCTCTTTGTAGATATTCTAATAAAAGTTTGAAAAACTGGATAAATCCAGTCTGAAGATAGTTTTAACATGCTTACAGTATCAAAATTTTCCCTTTAAAAAAAGCTACATCAAGTTTGTCCTGTTTTTTTTAACTAGTGTTCGCTGATTGCTTTTAAATAAAGGTTTTTTTCAACACTTCTACAGTAAAAAAACAGCTAATTTGAAGTCTCTTTTTAGTATTAAAGAACAAAAATCCCATATTTATGTTCATGATAGTTGTCAGAGAGTCAAAGCTGTGAGATAGTTCGAGTTCTGACGTTAGCTGGTTACTTTTTTCACACAATTTCAAGCACATTTTTTAGCCTTTTTATGGTTGGTAGCTCTGTAAATTATAATAAGCTTAAACTGGCACATTCATATCTTTCAACAACAACAAACAGATTATGACATATATATTCCTCTTTACTTTTTCTTTTAATATTTTTTTTTCAATGTTGTAGTTTGTATTTTTTGTACTGAAAAAGACGTTAGCTTAGCATAAAATGCTAATTGAAAAAACGTTTTTTTCTATGTTGTTTATGTTTATATTTCCTTGTTTTATGATATGATATTTAAATTTCCAGGGAAAACACTCTAAAGAGTTTAATTGGGACAACTTTTGATAAAAGTACAGTATGTGCAATTTTTGTTTTGCTAACCGCACAGCTAAGTTAGCGCTAGCTAGATGTACAGTAAAAATGTGCGTACTTCACTGCCAGATGCTAGAATTTAGGTGCTTCTGGTTGCAAATTCTAAGTAGAAAACCAATAAAGTGAGCTTTTTAACTTTTAAAATAAAAAAGAAAACATTGAATTATGAAGCAAAAATTCAAAATGGCTGTCACTAGCTAGCTTTAACAAACATGGAACAAATGGGTTAATTTGACTGTGAAACAGTTTGTTTATTTGATTTACATTAGGATAGTGGGACACCTAAATTAAGTAAAATTAACAAGCAATACTGTGGCTTAAACAGTTTTTTACACAACAAAACATGATCTCCACTCACTTCAGGGGCCTTTTTATTTTGGAACTGAAAGATATTTTTTACAAATTAAAATTAAGAAACTTGTTTTTGGGGGGTTTTTTTAGGCTCAACTGTGTGTTTGAGGAAAATAACAGCTAAATATCATTTAAATGAAAGCTTTAAATTCACAAAGTATACATACTTAAAAAAACAAAAAAACTATAGGCTCTAAAATAGATCCCTGGGGAACTCCAAATGAAATTAGGTGACATGAATACTTTAAAAGACTTACGGCTGCTAAATAACCTCCAACTTCATGGTATAACTCAACAAATAATCAGATAAAGTTGTGCCACAAATGATACAGTAAAATGAGTTAATGAATTTGATGGACAAAAACACTTTTTTTTCTTCAAAAGCTTTGATTTATTGATACTTCTTTGAGGAAAAACACTGATCAGATTTTTGACCTGCTAACAGTCACAGCTGATACAACATCAACCTATAAATATATCAATACTCGACCGGCATTCAGTACAAATATAGAAATTTGTTCAGCTCATGTTTATGATTCAAACACTGCAGCGGTCACAAACCCCAAACACAAGAATAAACTAGAGAAATCAACAGTACATAAAACAAGACTAACTGAATATTCTCGCCATATCCCAAACATAAATATTTTTTTACCAAAAAAAAAAAAAAAAAATTGCCTTCTTTGACAGTTTTCCCCCATTTTCCTTAAAGAAAATGCAGAATGTGGAGCCATCTAGAGGCCAAGTGTCAGACTGCATTCAACAGCTCACATCTGAGAAATGAAACCATTTTACGCCTTCATGTGGCGTTTTTGAAACCAGATATGCCAAAACATCATGATTAACATAAAAAATAATATCAGGTGATGTATGGTGGAAAAAAATGATAAAAATGAACAAGATACATCATTTCAAAACCATTGAAAAATATTTTGTTCACTTGTTTGAATGGGAAACCGGTTATTTTTTGACAACTTTTTAAAAAGTTTATTTATCCAAATTTTTTAAACGGGTGTTGAGATCTTGGACCTACGTCAAGGTTATTTGGTCTCAGCACTAAAGAAAGCGAGATCTTCTTAGACTTTTTCATAAATTTTAATCAACGTCTTCAAGTTGACTTCTGAACCCCAACAACAGCAAAGAAGGAAGGAAATTTCACGTCTAGAGGGTGACAATTGTTTTTTTTCCAAAGTATTTTGGATTATTTACTTAAAAGACGAAGACAAAGAATAAGAAGTTGGGTCTTCTGTCAGAGGTTCCTCCAATCAGACGGTGGAGGATGTAAAGAAGCTCATCAGATGTACGTAGTACAGATGAGAACCGCAAAGTGTCACAAGTTAAGTGTCGCCCTACATATAAAATGAAAGTTAAACCAGTTGAACTTTGACAAATGAGTGGATAATTGTAATCTGTGCCCGACACCAAGTCTTTCCTTTGGAATAGAGCTGTGAAAGAAAAAGCCTGGAGCAAGAATTTGCGAGATTTGCATCATTTGGACGTTTCACACCAAGCTACTTCCAAAATGTGCTGCATTGGGAACCGACAGTCCAGTATGAACATGCTAAAATCACGTTCGATAATCAGCGCTCAACGCGTTCTTGAACGTTCATCACATACCCAATGTGTATGAAGCATCAGGGCGGATACACCCTTAACGCCAATACAGACGCCTTCCAACGCATCTAAGCAGTCATGAAGTATCCCACAAGATTTGACAAAAAAAAAGTCACTTTTGAAATGATGTAAAGAAAAAGGTTCTTTTA
>NW_023417027.1:39161-41658 GCF_002922805.2 Oryzias melastigma | reverse complement strand
TGCTCTGTAGGGTTCATGTTTGTAAATTTGACTGATGACATCACCAGCTGTGAACCTCACTGCATGTCACTGATTCTTCTGGAGTTTTGATGCTCAGGCCTGAGGATTGCTGCGCTCGTATTGAGCAGAGGAGGCCGCTGCCATGTACACTTGCACTGACTTATTTGGCATTTGTAGAAAGCTTAAGAGGATTTTTTTCTTTGAACTCTTCCATGTTTTTATCTCATTACAGCGAACTGTGTTCTGCATCATGATTGGCTGTTGAGGTCGTCAGTGATCTTCCTCCCTGCCATATCTACCTTACAAAATGTGTTCAGCTTTTTAAATCTACATAAATCTTTGATCACGATCAGATCTTTGCTTTCATTCTATGACACTAGAATTATTTTTCTATAAAAGTTTAACCTTTACAAGTTTAAGCAAGAGAGAAAAGTGAACAAATGTTCATGTCCGTCTGGAAACTGTCAAGTAACGAAGGGTTTAGCTACCTTAAAACAAACAAAAAAAGACCACTTCTTTTTTATTTTTAGAATGTAACTCTCACAATACAGAGAGGACCTCTGTACATTATAGTGAAATTGAAATTAAACTTGAAGAACTGAATATCTTACAGCAGATCAGCTATGTAGTGTGTTATTGTCTTTAGGATGGACTGCAGGGAAAATAAACATTTAATTATCAAAGCTCATTATGAATTTGAAGCCACTCACCCCGGGTTCACACCAGACGTGGAAGCGCTGTGGTCGTCCACAGCCGGCTCGCACCGTGCAGCGATCGTTTAGAGTCCGTCTATTTTTTGCGCGAGTGGCCAGTGATCAGCGTCAATTCTGGCTAGAAGTTAGTTAGTAAGTTAAGACATGAGAAAATCTGGACAGCCATCAAAACATAACCAAATTTTCACAATAAAATACAGCGATAGACAAATGTGATCATATTTTTGTATCTTAACAGATAGTCAAGAAGGAGTTTTCAAAGGAGGGCCAAATGAAGAACTCCACATTAGACAGGGGGCCAATTTTGGTGAAAAAAAATGGATAAACAGAGAAAAATACTGTTTTTAAGAACTTCAGTGACCAAGAGTCATTTGTACAGTTAACATAAGAACAAAACAATCAAGAAACATTTTTTTTAATTGAGAACTATCAATCTTGGTCAACATTAGAGCTGTGTGATGTCTATGTGAGACTATTGTAAACCCATTGACAAGTGATGGTGTTTGGTCCTAGCAGCTCTGTGACCCCTCCTCAGTGGAGCTGGGTCTTTTGACAGTCCGTGTCAAATCTGGGTTTTAAGATGGACAGTGATTTTAAACTTGATGGTTAAGTCAGCTCAGTGGTAAAATCCAGCTTCTTTTATCTGAGGCAGCTGGTGAAGGTCAAACCATTTTTATCTAAACATCGTTTTGAGACAGTAATCCATGCTTTTATCACATCCCGGCTGGATTACTGGAACTCTCTTTATTTTGGAGTCAGCCAGTCGACCCTCTCACGTCTCAAGCTGGTCCAGAACGCTGCAGCTCGGGTTCTGGTTGGAGCGTAAAAGGGACCACATCACCCCAATCCTGGCTACCCTTCACTGGCTGCCTGTGAATTTTAGAATTCATTTTAAGATTCTTTTATTATTTTAAAATCTTTGAACAACTGTGCACCGCCGTACCTCTCTGAGCTTCTCTGTCCCTACACCCCGACCCGGAGCCTCAGGTCCGCTGATCAGCTTCTCCTGGAGGTACCGAGTTCTAAGAAGAAGGTCAGGGGGGAACGAGCATTTTCAATCTGTGCACCGAAGCTGTGGAACGCTTTACCACTGAGCATTCGGAAGGCGTCCTCAATGCCCATTTAAAAGAAAAACTTCTTAAAACCCATTTTTACCGCCAGGCATTTGACACTGTATGAGACTCTGTTCTGCTGGTGTGTTTTATTGTTCTACTGTTTTATCTTCGTTTTTATCTGGTGTTTTTATGCTTTTATGTACCTTATTTATATGTTTTATTCTTAAAGTCTACTTTTAACTGTAAATGTTTTTTAATATCTTAACTGTTGTTTTTATTGTTCTTTGGACTTTTAATGTACAGCGCCTTGTTTGGTCAATGGTCATTTGAAGGCGCTATATAAATTAATAAAACTTAAACTTAAACAACAAATAGTCCCCTCAGTAGCAACAGAAGTTGCTGCCCGGATCTTCTACTTGTATCATTTGAGAGACTTATTTCCAGAAACTTTTTCTTTTGCTCTGGGAAAACAATGTCAACTACTTTCCTCATAAATTCTATTACAAACTCCCCATCACTGAAGGGCTTCTGTGGTGTATGGCAACACGTCTATTGACGATGACGTCACGAATGCATGTACTGGACATGTGCGGGCTGGTAAGCTAAGGAAATAAAGCATGATGACTGCTAACAAGACTCCAGTTGTTTATTTGTGTTAATATGAAAGAAACACTACAGAGTAAACTCTACATATATGATCATAGAACAAGCTCTTTTTTAAATATATCA
>NW_023417027.1:38813-39093 GCF_002922805.2 Oryzias melastigma | reverse complement strand
CGTAGCCAGCTTCTGTCACAGCTTCTGTCACAGCACTGCTGTGCAGTGTAGCCACGGTGACTTTAGCCTCATTAACTTTAGCCTCATTAACTTTAGCCTCATTAACACTAACCTCGTTGACTTTAGCCTCGTTAATGTTAGCCTCGTTAACTTTAGCATAGTTGACTTTAGTCTCGTTAACTATAGCCTCGTTGACTTTAGTCTCATTAACTATAGCCTCGTTGACTTTAGCCTTGTTGACTTTAGTCTCATTAACTATAGCCTCGTTGATTTTAGCCTC
>NW_023417027.1:25568-38641 GCF_002922805.2 Oryzias melastigma | reverse complement strand
CAGCAACCTTCAGTCTTCACAGGAACCAACCTGGACCTGGATCTGAATCTGGACCTGAACCTCCAGACTTCAAGGACATCAGTTCAGCAGTGGAACAGTGAGTGTTTGGAGGCTGTACAAATGTTCAGATCAACAGAACCATCTTAGTTTTATATATACGTCATAATTATGTCAGAGATGTTTAAAGGCTAAGTTTGAGATTTCTTGGTTTTTACCCACAATTTTTCAGAATAACAACAAGAGCAAAAAAAACCCCTAAAATCCTGAACTTCTGATGATACTAACCTATAATTGACATGAATGTCAAATGATTTCCACAACAGTCTTCTGCATGTTTTACATTCATAATGTCATCATTAAACCAGTTTTTCATGAATTTGGATTTCCACCAACTAATATAGTTGCATTATTCCGTCAGGAATTTTTTTTCAGAAAACGGTAAAGAAATGATGTTAGCTCATGTTCAAGACATTCAAACAGATTTCATTAAGACTCAATAAGAACTGAGCTTTTGGAGTTTTTCTGGTGCACAGATGTGTAATGAGATTTTCCCAGAATATAAACAGATCTGGACACACTTGTATGAGAGAAACAATGTCACACTGGTTAAACTCTGGTTTGTCTGAATCCCCCTCAACCCCTAAATACTAAAAAACTATATAGTGCCGTGGATTTTAAAGGTAATTCAGTTACGATGCTCACTACTTTTCTTTCGTTTTTATTAAACACCAGAAATGACATCACCGATTTCATGAAGTGAAAATTGCATCAATACCAACATTTCACAACATGTATTTCTGACTCCACTGTGTTCTGATGGTGAAAATCTGGATGCTTTTTCAAGAATTACATTTAATCATGTTTTTTGTTCCAAATTGTTCGACCGCAGTGCATTGTGGTCTATATTTGCTAAATTAGTGAGCATCGATTCACGCTAGGTTTTCACTAAGACTTCTGGGAAATTTTTTGTTCACTCAGTTTTGGAATTAGTAGATTCAGACAGCACTAGAAATGGAGAATGCACTATATAGTGATTAGAGGGGATGGATTCAGACACAATCTCATTCATTTTTCTGCTCATCAGCGCCATCTTCTGACTTGATCCTTCCCAGTTCCTCCAAGTGGGCGTGCTGCTCTGTGCAGCTGGGTGTGATTAGCTGTGCAGCACTTTAACACAAACCAGAAGCAGACAACCCAATGTTCTATAAAATAGGATTTGGTGGATCAACTCTGATATTCTAAAAAGTTGAAGAGAAATTGAGGCTTGAAAATCCAAAACTGAAATATTTCTTGGTGGAACTTTGACAGACCAATCAGAATTGTGCTGATCTGAAAACCCCATTTAAAATAAAGTCTGGTCCTCCTGAAGTTGCTTAAATGAGAATTTAGGATATGGAATCTCACTGAGTTCAGTTAGATCAAAATTCTTTTAACTGTCAGATCTTAAATATTTCGACCATGACTTTATAATCTGACTCTGAATGAGACATTTTGGTATTATGGAACTGAAAACTATTGAGTTACTGTTGTAGTCGGTTTTCTGGGTTCAGTTGTGTAGAGTTTCAGGTGTCCAATCAGAGAGCTCAGAGACACACGTCTTGGGGTTTGAACAGTCACTTTTGTTATACCGCCTTTTTCCTTTTTCTCTACCCACAAATCCCCTTGCTTCATTACATCACATGCCTGTCACTAAAGAACACACAAGCGGACAGTGGAAATAGTCTGTTACACTTTCTTCACATTGTGAGATTCTAACATTGACTGGCTTTGAGGTGGACACGTTCCTGCAGCTGTTTTGGCTGTTTGTGTGCTTGTGGTTTTGGACCAAACTCCACTTCTTTAGACAAAGAACATGGCCTGATCCACCATGAACCTTTAACCCTGAATTGTCCTGCTCCTTTCTCACACTCAGTCAACAAGCACATAGAAACTTTGACCTCTTTGTTTCTAAACTATGTATTTTTCATGTCTACACTCTCCTCCTTCATGGTTGTTCATCATGCCATGTTACTAGAATGTTGTTGTGTTGCTGTCTAACGTCCTAAAATCATCCTTCAGGAAACCTCAGTTACAGCATCACAATATTTGTCCTGTATTCTTCTTCTCCTTTGGATTTCTGGTAATGAACACTCAATTCCTGGTCCAGCTGCAGATGCTGCTCTGCGCTCTACAGAACAAATCATTTGTTTTTATTTTTTCTCTCATCAGAGATTGGGCTTTCTACATATGCAAATAGCCTCATTATGAAGATGGAGAATGTAAAAAGTTTGGGTTACATCAGAGGTTCTCAAAGTGCGGCCTGCAGGAAGAGGTTTTGGGGAACTCTTAATCATATTTCATGGTTTTAAACTCAGCTGTAAACGGGAGAAAAAATATTTTTGGTTTTGTGGTTTCTGGCGACATCTGCAGGAACAAAAAAGTAATTACACCCATGTATCAATGGTACAGTGTATTAATTTCACCACTAGAGGGCAGACTACATTTTTTGTATCACTGCCTCTGAAAGAAAGGACTGTGATGACAGCAGTAGAAGTGGAGTCACAGTGGGATAAGATCAGCGAGGATAACTGGGTTTAAAAGAGATTAAGAGAAAGTTCCTTCAAGAGAAAACATAAGCTTAGAAAGGCATTTTCAAGTTAAGTGGACAAATGCTAACTTTTCATACCTCATGGGCTGGATACAGTCATGTGCCTGATTTAAAACAGGTAAATGCAATGCTCAAAGAAATCTATAAATCTTCACTATGTTAGAAATCATAAAAATAATAAAACATAATCAATATAAATAAAGTTTAGCATTAAATACAACAGGGGTTTATACTCGATAATTCCCTGTTGTGACAGTAAAATCTGACACTAGAGAGCCTGCATCTGTTGGCTCAGCTGTTGGACCGGACAAGTGAAAAAAAAAAGTCATAAAAACTGTGAAAAACTTACCAGTGAGGAATGCAACAATAAGCTAAACACAGCTATGCTGCACAGCAGAGAATGTTTACAAGAACGACCGAATCCAGTGAAGCTGTGACAGAAGCTACAGCTGAGGCTTTGGAAATGACCCGGTGTTGTGCCGAGGTACGTTCCCCCTGCCAGAATGTGTTTACCCGCTCTCAACCATTGTTGATTTGTTTCTTAATGCTCATATTTTGTCTGATCCTGTCGGGTCACTGCTGATCCAGAATCTGTGCCCCCAAAAATGTGCTGTAGAGTAGGTCTGCCACAAACGATTATTTCAATAGTCGACTAATCTCAGATTATTTTTTAGATTAGTCGACTAATCGGTTCATGCGGCGACTAGATGTAAAACACACATCTTAACCATCATTAGCTTTAAACTTGAAGTGTTTAAGCTATATGCTAACTAAAATAAAGACAAAAGTTTATTAAGCCTTTAATGAATCATGTAGGTTTCTCCTTCATTTGTTTCTGGACTTAAGTCAAATGAACAATCTGAATCGACCTCAGAAAACTAAATAAGTTATTTTTTAAGCTTTAAAACATATATTTAATACAACATGTATAAAGTATCATTAGCTGTTTGCAGATATAAACACACTCAAAATATTTGCTCCCTTAAGCCCACTTGACCGCCCTACCACTGCACCATGGGTGCAGTGGTAGGGCGGTCGACTCCTTATCAGAAGATTGTGGGTTTGATTCCCGCCTTGCCCGCCCATATGTTGAAGTGTCCTTGGGCAACACACTGAACCCCACAGTGCCTCTGGTGGGAGGCTGGTACTAGGGCTGGGAATCACTGGGTACCTCACGATACGATACGATACGCGATACATGGCTCACGATATCGATAATATCGCGATACTGCGATAATTGGTAAAAATCCTCTCTAATAACTAGCATTATATAGAACATGTTTTTGGGGGGAAATATATCCCCATTTGTCTTTTTTACCTTAAACACAATCATACTAAACAACTTTTCTTATTTTGTGCAACAAATTATACACACTTTTGTGCAAAATTGTTGAAATCAGTATAACTATGTCTTTGACAAACATTGACAACAACTGAATTGGAATTATCTGTCAGATTCAATGTTAACAATAGTAAACATGATCAGCAGTGACACTACTTAGTGCAGAATTGTTGTAAACAGAACAAATATTAAATAAGTCAAGTAGTGACAGCTATCTACCTCCAAAACAAAGGATGATGAATATAATGTTTAACAGCCTCTCTCAAAATTGACCTAATTTTTTGTGCACTTTTCTCTCACTTGAAAAGGGCTGAGCATCCAAAAATAAAGGCTGATTTACTCAGACTGTTACTTGAGATTATTTTTCCAATTTTTATCATTTTTCCATTTGGTCAGTCAGCAGTCAATAGGTAAAGACCTTAAAACACACATAATAATGGCAATAAATATAATTTTAAGTGCTTCAATTAATTAGCATTCTCCCTAATTTTACAGTGAATTCATGTACTTTAGTTTAATTACATTTAAATTTAACTTCATACATCAAATCCTGCTTTTTTATTTAAGAATTACTTTAATATTAACATTAGCAACAAGTAATTACATTGTTTGAAAACGTCACATTATAAATTTATCAAAGTTACACCGTACACCAGCAGGTTAAACATTGAAGTGCATGAAAGCGAAAATTCCGACGCTCCTTGAAGCATACACAGACAACTGCGTAGCACGCGCTCAGTTCCCACGGCAAACAGAAAGTAAGAGATCGCTGACATTCTAGCGCTCAGACAAAGTCACTTCTTACTGGCTGGATCTCCTACAGATGGATGATAAATGCTGACAGGTAGACATGCTTCACACGCGCTACAGAGCCTGTATCTCACCGGTGCTTCTCCCGAATGAGCGCGTGCATCGCTATTTAAAGTCCGACGCAGCGTGCGCCCATAGTTCCGGCGCGCGACTCAGACGCTCAGCGCTATAGCCTCTTTAAATGAAAATATAATATCGATACTTGGTGAGAACCCATCGAGAATCGATCGCAGGACTAAATATCGCGATATATCGCAATATCGATATTTTGGCACACCCCTAGCTGGTACCAGTGTTGGGCAGTGGAGCCACCACCAGTGTGTGAATGTGTCTGTCACTGTGAAGCGCTTTGGGCCTTTGAGGAAGGTAGAAAGCTTTACAAGTTTACCGTTTACATGACATCTTTGAACTCCAGATATTTCTATATATAAAACCTCAGGATGCTCATATGAACAAAGAGCTTTGAGACTCTACATCTTTTTAAAAAAGTGGGGAAATGTATATTTTTTTATAAGGGAGAAAAGCAGGAGATGTTAGAATGTACATCAGTACTTCCATTCTTTCACTACCTACATCCACTGCACATGCGCAGACCGATACTTCATATTTTCAGTTTGGGGGAGAACCCTTAAATTTTTTACTTCTTTAATGTTGTAGTTGTTTTGCTATTCGTTTCCGTTTTGTGGTTTTAAGTTACATTTATGTACATTACATTGTATGTATAATGCAGATAATGTTATGCTACACTTGTAAACCTAGCTCTGGACTTTTAGGCGAGCTACTTCACTTCTGGGACTCGCACATCGCTCCACAACTCTGCAGCAGATCCGTACCGACACACAGCCTCTCTGTCTGCGCGGTGAATGTTCACTCTTCAAACTGAATGGTCTGAATGGTGTGATCTCAGCAACCAGCCTTGGAGGAGCGGTTCATTTGAAGTGTAAACTCATAATCAGCGCCGCCCTCCTGGTGTTTGGTTCAAAGACTGAAACATTCACCATGCAGACAGAGGAACTGTAGACACGGATCTGCTGCAGATCTTCTGGTTTATCCACAAACAGCGCATTAATGACAGCAGCACATGATCCATTTAAACCAGTGTAATTTTGACAGAGAATTTTAATTTAGTTTTAGTCATAGTCTTTTGACTAAAATAGTGTTTAGTTTTAGTTGCAATTTAGTCATGTTGATTCTATTTATTCATAAATCCTGATTCTTATCCTAATTTAACCAAAGTGAGTTATTTTTAACACAAAAAGCTGTTGTTATTTTATGTAGAATATGTGGGAAAATATGCAAATATGGCAACAAACTCCCCAAAGCCCCAGAATAAAGTCTATTGTAATCATCCACCTTCTTTTAACACTTTTTAGGACAAATTATTAAGTGTTATGAAACAAATCAGTGATGCCAGAGAGTGGGGAAACACATTCTGACAGGAGGAACGTATTCTGGCACACCATCAGTGAGAAAGCCCTTCAAAGCTGCTGAAGAAAGTTCTTCTCTGATCCTGAGTTGCATCTGCTGGCTACAGGACAGGACAGGCCTGCTAGAGGTGGAGGAGAGGAAATTTATGCTAAACACCAACAATGCTCAGTGACTGTGGCTGAGCCCATGCCAAAGCAGTTTGATCAGTTCATTCTCAACATTAAACTCTCTAAAATGTCTCCCTGTCAGGTGTTGGCTGTTACCGTCCACCATCAGCTCTGACCTGCACATTAGAGTCTGTTAACTATAAACTCTGTTTAAAATGCAGATTCTGTTTCTAGAAGATTTAATGAAGGACATGCTAAAGCCATCTCACAATGTTATGCAATAATAATGGCTGTCAAATCATCGTGTTAGTCAGAATTGATTAATTCCAGACACTAGTGCGTTATTTTCTTTAAATTGTGTTAAATTCTTGTTTCAGTAAAGTTTGTTCATGTGTGATAATGCACTCCTGGAAGGACATTATCCTGCTCCTGCCATAGTTACAGTATTTATGGAAAAAATAAATATTAAATCAATTATTAAATCTTCAGTCCTGTTATGTTTGTAAGCAGAAATCATTTTTCACAAAACGCGGGCTGATAAATCAGACCCTCCAGGATTTCGCGGCAGATTTTATGATTGTTGCTGCCTAAACGTCTGATGTTGAGGCAACTTTTGTGAAAAGTTAAAACAAAAGTTGAGATGTTTTTTTAAATATATATTTATGTGAAAAGCACCTAAAATGTTAATTATGAAATAAACTTCACATTCTTACATTCCAACTCTTTTTTGTTGTGACACTAGAAAATACTTCATCATCACCTTATATAATGTTGTTCTGTCATTTATCTTGAATAGAAACGTGAAACTCAAAATTAACTTTGGTCCGCTCTGCTCACAATAACACAAATGTTTGTTTTGATTTAAACATACTTTAGAATAAAATGATTTTCCAGAGAAAAATTACAATCTTAAAAAAATAGCATAATCAGATTAATCCTCAGATCTGCTTGTTCTCCTCAGAATCTTCCTCTTTATCTGTTTCAGCATCACTGGTGAGTCAGCGGTTGATGGAGGAAGACAAGGAGCTGATCTGGTTTATGTTATTTGATCTGTTTCAGAGCTTCTCTCAGGTGTTTATAGGTTTCTAGTGGAGGAGGTTCTTCGTGGAATTATTTTCCTGCAGACTCTAAATCCTTCCTTTGTCTTATCAATATATAGTCCAGGGGTCTGCAAGGTTTAATGGTAAAAGATCCATTTGATCCAGTTTCATATGGACTAAAGTCCAACAAGAGTAAACTTAGAAAGAGTTAGAAAAATACACTTTATTTATGTTTTTGTGGCCATTAAGACATTTACTAATAAAATATAGCTCTAAAATAATCTCTAAAATGGAGTTTTTCTTCATAAAATTACTTCTTTTACTTTTGAAAGTAGCTCATACAAGTTCCTTTCAGAATAAAATGCATCATGTGTTTGATCCTGCAGCTGAACTAAACATGTAATAACGTCTTTTCTATCATTGTACTCTAGTGTTCCTTTGATCTCATTTGACTATTGAATACAAACACAACAACTTTGGTGTAGAATATAATGTTTTTAAAACTAAATGCAGTAAGATGACGTCATTCTGATAATAATCCGCTCTGATGGCAGATTAAACATTTGACCATCATTTTGCTCAGTTTTGTTAAAAATCTAAGCTTGAATAACAAAATGTGAATAATTAAAGTAAATGAACTATTGCTACAAAACCATTATTTATTCACGTTGGTCTTCTTAAAACCCAAAGAGTCACTATGGAGAAGGAAAAGAGCTGCATGTGTCTCCAGAGCCTCAGGTTACAGACCTCTGGTCTAATCTCATGGTCCATTCATGTTCTGCTGTACGCAGCACAAGACTGCTCCACACCTGCACGCGCTTAGCATCCCCCCCCCCCTCCCCTCGCGTCCGCAAGCAGCGCACTTCCACGCCTCGCCGCCATGTGCGGGCCAGCACCCCCACTTTGCCGCGTCTGCGCACAAAACATCCCCACCCTTCCGCGTGCGCATTTGCGCACAGCACATGTCCATCCTCACGCGTGTGCGCTCGCGGGGCGGGGGAAGAGAAGAAAGTAGAAAAAGAGAGTGATTATAAAAAAGAGCACGCGTCCCTTTAAGAAGTCAGAAGAGAAAAAAATCATGAAGCTGCGTCGTCATCCATGACTGTTCTCACGGTAGATTGGTGAAAGTTGCGGTGAAAATAAAAACGCTTGATTTTGCGTTAATAGTTGCGAACACATCGCAAAATCCTGGAGGAACTGATAAAGATCCGGGGAGTTGCGTTGTCATGGTAACAGCTCCAGTACACACCGCGCTCTGCTCTCGCTTTTGCCTGTGAGCAAAGAGATTGTTACGAGAAAATAAATAAAGCATCATTTAACCAGGAAAGTTCACCTCTACCCAGGGTGGAGTGGGACAACTTTTCAGCCCGGGAGTTTAATGATCAAGACCAGCCCATTTTTGACATTTAGAATGTATGTGGAGGGGATCATAAATAACAAACCAATAATTATCATAAAAACTTGTTTAACAGAAATATTTCCCTGGATGAAAATGTGAATGAAAAGATAAATTGTAATTTTCTTGAACATTTGTAAAAACATCCTAATAACTCCAGAATCTACAGCATAAGTCTCCACATAAGAAGTGAACTAGTTTCTTCAACCTTATTTGTTACTTTGTCACAGTCAATGGACATAAGAATTGATGTTTCTGTTGACATGAGCATTAATCCTCCAAGTGGTCCTGACTGAGCATGCTCCAGCCTGTTTGAATGAACTTCAGAATGGAGACGGTTCTCTGACATGAAACTTATGGAAGATAAAAGCTCAAAGAGAATGTGAATGTCAGCCCAATATCTGGGTATCATCTGTGAATTGAGGCAAGCTTGAACTTTCATCTTGTTAATATTATAGGATCATTGTTTTTTTTAAAGTGCTGGTATCCATATTCATTCCTCCTCCTTTTATCAAAATTTCCTGTAATTTTCTTTCATAATCAACACTTTAGTCACGAGCTCCACGTGTGTACCACTACCATACACACCTGTTGGATCAATAACACGTTAGACGTCTCATTTGGACGATCAGACGCTGCGCATGACTGCGCTAGAATCTGGTGTGTTTTAGCCATAGACAGTCTATGATTTTATCGCGGTGTTTGAACAGGTTACGGCCGTTCCGCCCTCACAATCCATGTGATGTAACATTAAAAACAGATCGCTGCCTGCGTCTACTTACAGTCACAGCTCGGACCTTTCTACTCGCGGCCGCTCTGCCTCCCGCGTGTTCTCACCTGTGGAGCAGGTGGAGAGAGCTCACGAGGAGCCCCGCCCCTCCCCACTGCGGAGAAACAGCAGAGAAAGTGACTGAACCCGCGCCACCGTGTTTTTAGGCATTTAGGCAGTTCCAAACATCGTGATTGTGACGGTGTAGCACCGTCAGCCAATAGCTGCACTCGGACACGCGCGAACACACACACACCCGCAGCCACACACACACGCTCCATTCATCTCAAGTTATCCATACACACACTTACATATAGCAAAGCATGCCGTCACCTGTAGCTCTTTTCTGTTCTTTTCTTTTGTTTACAGGAAGTTCGCGTCCGATCCTGCCGGTCACGTGACTTACCTGACTTCATATTATTTTTTAAGGTGGAACAAGAAATCCCTGTTCATACAAGAGAATGTTTTCAGTTAGTATGATAAATGTTTTTGTTTACTTTATTTTATGAAAAGTATTGTATAACAGTTTGATATGAAACCACTAATTGATTGTAACGCCCACTGGGAGGGGCCTAGTGGGTTTAAAAAGATTTGGAAATGTTTGGGGTGGGGCTGTGAAGCTCTTACTGAAGTGACCCTTGTGAGCAACAGATGTGCTCATTTCCTTTATTAAAAGGTAAAAGTTTAACCTTGGCGCCTCTGCAACCTTTATTGCTACTGAATTTTGCTATCTGGACTTTTTCTGAGGACACCCACGACAGTGATATACCAGATAATAGAAAAACATCAGTGGCGCAGACTTGAAGTTCTGAGCTGGCGACTCCTTTGAAGCAGCCCCCCGTACCGCTCGTTTCCATAACCACTATCATTTCCTACACATTTTTACTGGCTAATCCTCCGTCTGGCCTGCAGCCGCTTCTCTGTCCGGCCCATAGACCGTCTAAATAGAACGTTATTCACGTCAATGGTCCGACATGTTGGTAAAGCGCACTCTGGTGGACTCAACCAACTGTCGTAATTTAAATGGGGTGTTTATGTTAAATTGTAGCTTCAAAACTGACGGTTCGTCTCTTAAAGGGACGGACGTACACTGCTACAAAGATTCAATCATAATCTAACGTGAATATTTTTCCATGACGGCGACTGACCGGCCCATGAATGAAGCGGCCCACCTGGAATCCTCCCGATTACCCACTCCGCCCTTGCCTCTACCAACATGTTTTTGTCCAAATGATGAAGCAGTTTTTCATTTTTTAGGAAATGGTTTAAATAGTTAAATTCTCCCGCTGTCACGTTTGTTCATTTCTTCCTTCTAATGTTCTCTTCTTTCTTTCTCTTCTGCTGCATCACAATCTTCAAAATGATCAAACTCACCAAACAGATTAAAGAAAATTATAAAACCATTCACGTCTCTTCTGCTGTCTTGCTGTTGTGACAAACTGGAATAAAGTATGTCAACATAAGAATTATAATTTAAGATTAAGATTAAGAAAATCCTTTAATTGTCCCACAGTGGGGAAATTTGAATATTTGAATAAGAATATTGTTTGGATTAGACAAGGTAACTCTCATTGATGTCCTTCTCCCACATTCCCCTCTTAGACATCTCACAAGAGTATTTTATGCAGATATTAATGATCGCTGCTTCACGGCTTGAGTCCATAATGCCTGCTCTGGGATTTTTTTTTACAAATAAATCATTGAGAATGTAACTCCTCGAGCATCTCTGCATCTATCACTGGTGGATGTGGACTGTTCTAAAATCATCTTAATTCCTACTGTAGACAATGCATTATATCTGTTATGTGAGTTGTTCAATAATGTTGTTAAAGCATCACATTTCTATATTCTTTTTCTCTTATCTCCTTTATGTTTCCACAAGTGCCCAAGGCTCCATTCTGGGACCACTTCTATTTAACATCTACATGCTCCCACTGGCCCAGGTTATAAAGAACAACAACATTAGTTACCATAGCTATGCAGATGACACACAGATATATATTAGACTGACACCAGGAGACCGAGGCCCTGTACAGGCTCTTGGTAAATGCATTGAGGACATTAATGACTGGATGTGTCACAACTTACTTCAATTAAACAAAAACAAAACTGAGGTTATTGTCTTTGGGGCTAAAGAAAAAAGGTTAGACGTCACTACAGAGCTTCAATCTATTCAACTAAAAACTACCAACCAGGCCAGAAACTTGGGTGTAGTGATAGACACAGACCTACATTTGATAAACACATTAAGGCAGTCACTAAATCAGCCTATTATCATCTCAAAAATATCTCAAGGATTAAAGATTTGATGTCTAAGCAGGACCTGGAGAAACTAGTGCATGCTTTCATCTTTAGTCGACTTGATTACTGTAACAGTGTTTTTACAGGACTACCAAAAAAATCCATCAGGAAACTGCAGCTTATTCAGAACTCTGCTGCTCGGGTTCTCACAAGGACCAAGAAAGTAGACCACATCAGTCCAGTTCTGAGGTCTTTACACTGGTTACCTGTCTGTCAGAGGATAGACTTTAAAGTTCTGTTACTGGTTTATAAAGCTTTGAATGGTTTAGCACCAAAATACATGACTGACCTCCTGACCCAGTATGTACCAGCCAGACCTCTCCGGTCATCAGGATCCGGTCTTTTATCAGTTCCTAGAGTCAGAACTAAACATGGAGAAGCTGCATTCAGCTTCTATGCTCCACAGATCTGGAACAGACTTCCAGAAAACATTAGATCTGCTGAAACACTCAGTGTATTTAAATCCAGGTTAAAGACTCACCTGTTCTCAGTTTGATTAATATGGATTCAAAAGTTTACGTCTGACTGTCTATCTATGCTTGTTTTAAATGAAAATCTTTTTACTTTCTTTTACTTTTATTTTAATGATCACATTTTTACTATTTCTTTTGATTGTTTCTTTTCATGTTCTATGTAAAGCACTTTGAATTGTCTCTGGACATGAGATGTGCTACAAATAAACTTGTCTTGCCCTTTGCATTGTTCTCAGTGTAAACTGGTTCTGTTCTACAGTCTTGCTCCATATATGGACACTCAAAACCCTTTTTAGTTGTATCTTGTGTGTAGTAAATTTACATTTCTTTCTTGAAATTTCAGTTTCCCACTCTTTTGATGAATAACTTTTCCAAGTTTTTTGTTAAAGACATTTCTACTTTGAATCGTCTTTGAGCTGTACAGTATTCTAGCAGATCAAAAAGTTTGAGTTGCTTTGACTGAATACAAATGTTGCTTTTGTGATGAAGGAAACTTACATTAGTAAAGAGTTCAAATTGCAAATGAATGTAAGGTTAAATCCTGATTAGTCCTCTAAGCTTCTAGAGCAGTGGTAGGAAACCCTGGTCCTCCATAGCCACCTTCCTGCATGTTTTCCAATATACCCTGCACTGGCAAGTTCTTATTGGCTGGACATACTTGAACCAGGTAATCAGTCATGAGGAGGGACTCGAACAATTACCTGGTTCAGGTGTGTAGCCAATAAGAACATGCCAGTGCAGGGTATATTGGAAAACATGCAGGAAGGTGGCTATGGAGGACCAGGGTTCCCTACCCCTGTTCTGTACAATAAGAAACATC
>NW_023417027.1:22304-25511 GCF_002922805.2 Oryzias melastigma | reverse complement strand
AAAAAAAAAACTGTGGAGTATTGTGGTTAAAAACATGTTCAGATTTATTTAAAATGTAGATGTTTCTGGACAGTTCTTTGTAGAAATATTTTCAGTTTAGTTTGTCTTTATTAAAAAAAACCTAAAAATCTATTTCATGAACTATTTTAACTTTCACCTTGTTTGTGTATTTTAATAATAATATTTTTCCAGTAATGATTACCAAACAACATAACGTTTGTTGTATTTAAGTTTAGTGAAAGCTTATTTACAACAAAACAAGTTTTCCGTTTGTCCATTTCCCTTGTGGCAGTTTCTATGAGATGTTTTAAATCTTCCCAGAAACATTAATCAACAATCAGAACCTACTGTAGTATGCTGGATACCGTAAATAAATCATTTATATATGAATTACATAATGTTGGTCCCATTGTTGACCCCTGTGGGACGCCACAAACGATGTCCAGACATTATGAACAAGCACCACCTTATTTTCCCAAACTTCTTCCTGTTGTGTAAATAGCTTTTCATGCAGTTATATACAACCCCCTACAGTTACAGTATATTTACTGTGGTTAAAAGTGTCAACTAAAAATGTTACAATAAATATGTTTGTGTTTGTTGCAGGGCTGGGCGATAAAACGATAATTATCGTTATTGCGATATTCCTTTTTTTCGATAGTGAAATGAGTCTACTGCGATAAACTTTCGTTTTAAATGAACACGGGAGAAACCCCCGGAAGAGCCGCGCTTCTTCTTCTTCTTACGGAGCGGCTGATTCTGGGAGCCCAGACTGAGAGGGGGGGCACGGAGGCCCCGAATGATGACAAAAGGACACAACAGAAAACATTATTTCAGTAAATCAATAACCAATATATAATCGCAAATACTTTTATTTTTAATGTCAAGGTAACGATGTTTATATATTTTGTTTTGGAAACGTCGTCACCGGACCCCCCTCCTCTAAATTGAAAATGGTTCGGTCCGACTGGATTATTCTTCTGCAGCTGTTTGTTACCGACAGATCCACAGAGTGTGAGGGAGAGAAGACACGCTTTAAAATCAGGAGTTTAAAACCTGATTTAGAGGAGAACCTCCATGAAAAAAGAAAAAGGAGACAGTCTGTCTATTGCTGCGGGTCACGTGTCACGCGGAGGTGAAAGAGGAGAGACTGCGCGCAGCTTTTACGAGCACCGCGCAGAGGGGCGGGGACTCGATTGTGGCTGTGGAGTTTAGAGTTTGAGGGTTTTGTTCAAATATTAACCAAAAGCTTTTGTATAGAGCTTCGAATTAGAATAATTTGTTGTTTTATTATGTATCAATAATGAATTTGTTAGTTACATTTGTGCCGTTTATGCTCATTTCTTAATGAGATGATCTAATAATAGTAAAATAAACTTGTTTTTAACGACTCCTGACATGACACTAAATGAAGAGATCTTATGTGTTTGATCAATCCTCCAACATGTACACATGTCAGATGACTGAGTGAAATGATGATTAAATCTATTATCAGAAATGTTTATTTTAAGTTTACATGTTATTATCTTCTGCTGCACAGCAGTACCTATAGTTTATGTTCAGAAGAAATTAGAAAATAATATAAAAATAACTGCAATATATTTGCTGCTTTAGAACAATGTTTTTAAGACTTAATTTTAATTTGAAAGGAACTTCTATGTGCTGCAGTCAGATTAAAATGAATCAGAAATTCTGTACAGCCTATTGAAAACATACCACCGTTATGGTTTAACTATTGTGTACAATATGTATATGTACAATATTTATTAGAAATATTTAAATGTTCCTCACAGTTAGTTTGAATACTACAGTTAATACAAAAAATAATGAAAGTTTAATTTGAACTAACTAAGATTTAATGGGGGGGGGGGCAAAGTTGCAATAAAGATTACTTTGATTTTTTGATTATTTGATTTATATCGTTTTTAATATCGTTATCACACAAAATGAAAAAAACGATATCGCAATATGAAAATTCCCATATCGCCCAGCCCTAGTTTGTTGGTAATGTACAGATTGAGCTGTTGGTTCTTAGTGGCTCAGCAGACACGTTCCTCCACAGGGACTCATCTGGTTCACTGTTGAAATCCACATCTGACCTTATAGACCTTAACTTTGTGTTAGTCTCTGTGTGCACAGACAGAATGGATCTGATTATTCTGATTCTCCACAGAGTGGACCAGCAGAGCTCAGAGACTCCCAGAGGTCCGTCTGTCCAGCAGCATCAAACACAGCTGGACTCCATCTTTCTGGTCTGTACATGAACAACAAGTACTTTTCCATCATTCTTTCCACAGTCATCTCCATGCTGCACTTTGGAGACCAGTGGATTGTCAGTGTGTCCAACATGGAGCTGATGTTTGGCTCCATCACTTCACTCTGATTGGATCATTCATCTAGAATTCTGTTGCAGCTGCTGGAGGACAACATTGTCACTTTTGTCAAGACGGAGCTGAAGAAGATCCAGAAGCTTCTGAGTCAGAGGGAGGATGAGGAGGAGGATGAAGATGAAGAGCAGAGGAGCAGCAGAGAGTCACTGATGAAGATCACAGAGAACTTCCTGAGGAGAATGAAGCAGGAGGAGCTGGCTGATCGACTGCAGAGCAGTAAGAGGATTTCTCTGAAGGTTTCAGCTGCTGATAAATGAAGATTTACTGATGTCTCAACACATGGAACCACATGGATTCAAACCCTCTGTCATGATTTAGTGCTTCGTTTTTGTCATGTTCTGTTTTGCTCGTCAGTCTCACCATGTTCTGGTCAAATCATCAACAGCTGTCTTCATTTAGTTAATCAACCTCAGTGTATTTAAGGGTCTGGTCTTCAGTTCTTCATTGTCAGGTCGTCTGCTCTGTTACGCCTCTGGTTTGGTCTCACATGGTTTTGTCATGTTTGAGTTTATTTAGTAAATTTTTATGTTTCTGCCATCAACTCTGGTCTTCTGGGCTTGGGTCCTTCACCACCACTTCCCTGACAGCCTCATCATTCAGGCTGCAGAGACTTTACTCTGTTTGTTGTCTTCATTCAGGACCTACTGCTGCAGTTTGTCGACATAAAGTCCAATCTGGTCTGAAGAAGAAGTTCCAGTGTGTGTTTGAGGGGATGGCTAAAGCAGGAAGCCCAACCCTTCTGAATGAGATCTACACAGAGCTCTACATCACAGAGGGAGGAACTGGAGAGCTGAATGAAGAACACGAGGTCAGACAG
>NW_023417027.1:16404-21298 GCF_002922805.2 Oryzias melastigma | reverse complement strand
CTGGCTGCTCTTCATGTCCACCTGACCTTCATCACCTCTGGACTCAACCTCATGGAGGAAGAACAATCACAGATCTCTCAACCTAAACTGAGTAGTCCAGTCCAGTTCTACAAGAGTGCTGTGAATGCTGCCTTACAGAGTCCAAACGGACACCTGGACTTGTTCCTCCGCTTCCTCCTGGGTCTTTCACTGCAGACCAATCAGAGTCTCCTACGAGGTCTGCTGACTCAGACAGGAAGTAGCTCACAGACCAATCAGGAAACAGTCCAGTTCATCAAGAAGAAGATCAGTGAGGATCTGTCTGCAGAGAAGAGCATCAACCTGTTCCACTGTCTGAATGAACTGAATGATGGTTCTCTAGTGGAGGAGATCCAACAGTTCCTGAGTTCAGGACGTCTCTTCACAGATGAACTGTCTCCTGCTCAGTGGTCTGCTCTGGTCTTCATCTTACTGTCGTCAGAAGAAGATCTGGAAGTGTTTGACCTGCAGAAATACTCTTGTTCAGAGGAGGCTCTTCTGAGACTGCTGCCAGTGATCAAAGCCTCCAACAAAGCTCTGTAAGAACTCTCATGAAAATCACCTTCAGTGAACAAATGAATCTGAGTGTAAAAATGAAAGATTCAATAACTGCTGTCTGTCTTTGTTTTCTTCAGACTGAGTGACTGTAACCTGTCAGAGAGAAGCTGTGCAGCTCTGTCCTCAGTTCTCAGCTCTCAGTCCTCCAGACTCAGAGATCTAGACCTGAGTTACAACAAGCTGCAGTATTCAGGGGTAAAGCTGCTGTCTGCTGGACTGGAGAGTCCACACTGTAAACTGGAGACTCTCAGGTCAGATTTATTATCACTGTTTTTTAATTCTCTGTGATCTCACCACTTCCTTTCACTTTGTCCTGAAATGACTGCAGGAGCACTAGCCCCAGTATAACATACATCAAGTACTCTGATGACACAGTTAACATGGACACTACCAACACTGTTGGAGTGCTACAGTCAAACTGGACACTTTCTCACTCTGATGCAGGAACAATTGTTTGGACTTAAATATAACAAACACCTTAGAAATACAGTAGTCTTTCTTTTTCACAATGGTCCTTCCACCTCTCCCACACTCATTGTTAATGAGACAATAGAGAAGGTTCACTCATACAAATATCTTGGCACCATATTTGATGATCATCTCTCTTTCCAACTCAATACTGAGAACATATTCTCCAAATGTCAACAACAAAAAATCTTTCTCTGTAAACCTCACAAATTACAGGTTCATCAATCAATCCATGCAATTTAAAAAATGTTTTATAAACCCATTCTCCCATTTAAGATTACAGCCTGGTATAATTCACTCAGTCTAGCTACAATCAGTGACTTGAACGGATTCACAGACTTTGAACGGTCTCTTCCTGCTGAGTCAGCAAAGTTTCTATCTTCACTTTCAGTCCATCAGTGAGTCGTTATGGAAGAGCTCAGTTCAAGTTTAGAAAATAACTTTTTTACAGACAAACTGATCAGAGACTGAAGAAAACCTAGAAAAGCTCTACAATCATGTTTGGAAAAAACTGGTTCAGATTTTCTGCATCATTTGAAGTGATTGTGTTAGGATTATTGATATGATTTTATTTATATATGATTCATTTCAATAACAATCTTGTAAATCTGATAAGTGCTGTTTTCTGGACCTCCAGCTGCATCACTGCTCCTGAACACACTTTTCTGTCTGATTTCAGGTTGGAGCACTGCAGTTTGTCAGAGATCAGCTGTAAATCTCTGAGTTCATCTCTGAAGAAGAACCCATTTAATCTGACAGAACTGGACCTGAGCAGGAACAAGAACCTGCAGGATTCAGGAGTTGTTGATCTGTGTGGTTTTCTGGAGAGTCCAGACTGCAGACTGCAGACTCTGAGGTCAGACTCCATGTTTCTGTTGTGTTCACATCAATATGATGACAACGTTGTGTTGACACTAAACTGTAGACTTGAGGCTGATGTTCTCCTGCTGCATGCTTATGTAACCGGATCGATTCTGTGTTGTGTTTATGTGAATAAATGAAGTAGAAACACAGCTGCACCCTCGGAGGCCACCTCCATTTATTGCAAATCTGATAATTTTCCAGAGAGAGGAGACTCGTATCACAGTGTTAAAGCTAATCCTTACATCTAAAGTAACAGGACTCAAATAATAACAGGATTATCGGCGAGACGACTCTCAGCATTGTTCCACCAGGCTTCAAACTATGTTATCATTTCACCTGCAACTCACTCCTCTGCTGAGATGCCTCCTTAAATCAGGGGTGTTTCCATTTCTCATGGTCACCTTTTTCATGCATAATTTATAAATGGGCCGATCAGGATTAATAGGCTCTCCTTCTTTATTTACTTGGAACCCAAAGTACTCCAAACTGTGAAAGTTGTTCTTTTTAGACACCAGGTCACTGGTGCTCAACTTTGCATCTTTCTTCCCATCACTCACTCGTGCACCCGTCTCCCTTTTGAGCGGTAATGTGCTGATGTCACATGATGAGATTGATCCCCAGCAGATTATTCATTAATAAAATATTTAGAGGTGACAATTTAAACCACATTAATTGCCACTGAGTATGCAATTTGCTTTAGGTAATAATACATTTATTTTATTTAATATATATGTATTTTTAACCCTTATGCTATCCTAGACATGTTTACATTAAAAGTGGGGTCATGTGGACCCCACAAGACAGCTTGCTGAACTTATTTTTTCAATGATTTTTTTATCTTCATTGATGTCCTGTCCACCTTTGTCATGGGAGGAATGACACCAATATAAGAGTGTGGGTCATCTGGACCCCATAAAAGAGCAGGAGAGTTCAATCGTCTATTAAATAAGTCATTTCTTTCATGACGCTATTGAAATTGAAGAGAAGAGTTGATTTTAACACACAGATAGTTTATGATATCACCTCAATACCACACAAGCCTACGAGTTAATTAGTTAGGTGTGCTTTGTTATAGTGTGAGCTTCGGACCACAGTCGGTTCAGCTGCTCTGCGTTAGACCTGCCAGGATCAAGAAAACAGTGTCTCCAGTGAGAACTGTCCCTCTGAGCCGGTGGAGACTGCACTCTAACTTGCCCAATCAACACAAAAAAATATTGAAAGGATTTCCACGTAATTAAATAGTGTTGATCGATCAAAAAGTAAATATAAATATTATGTAAAAGTTATATGTTAACGGCAAATTAAAATAAAGGAGAAAAGACAATGATGAGATGTTCAAAATCTAGTTTTCCAAACTGTCACATTGGCAGTTGAATGCAAAGGTCACAACAGCAAAGTCATAATCTTGTCATATGAGTGAAGGGACATCCAAATATTAATATTAACTTTTAAATAATAAGCCCTTTCAAAACACTTATTTGACCACAAGAGAAGAAAAGAAAAATGAAAATGTGCAGTAATGCAACATTTACATTTCTTACAGTTACTAGCTTATTCTGGGTTTCAAAAAGTCACAACTTTTACAATAATCACAAATATTGAAAACCTGCAAAACAAATATTTTTATAATCTGCACAACATATTTAAAGTGCTAAAACGGAAACATGTTCAAGTGTATTGGTAATTTAAAAAAATGCTGTACTGAGAATAGTGAAGCATTACTTAAGCAAGGTTTTGTTACAGGATTTGTACAACCGTTTAACTCTGGTGGGTAGCTCAGATTTAGAGGATACACGAGCAAAAACAACACTGATCTTCAAGGCTTACAATTTTTAGATCATTCATCCAGTCGCCAGACCATCACTTGGGTCTGCACCAGTTAGATGGCAAAGATCCCAAAGACTCCATATACCAGAGGCTCTTCTGAGATGTCATCCCTCTGTAAAACGGGGGGGAAAAGGGTAGATTCAAATACAATGTAAATAAGTAAATTGTCATTAAAAACTACAGGATAACAAGTAGTGTGTGGGCTTAAATTAGCATCATCTTCAAGATCCATGGATAATCTGTGATCGGTATGGATCTAAATCGTGACACGATCCGTTACATGCCACGCTTAAAGCGAATGAAAAACCAGATTAGAAATTTGGGGAAAAAAACAAAAAGACAATGAACGTTTGAAACAGGTTTAAATTTAGAAGTACAAAATGAAAACTTGAAGGAATTATTGAAAATGTGAAAAATAAACTTGTATGTTTATATTGTAAGTTAAAAAAAATATTGAGAACTTGAAATTGAAAAATATCATTTCTAATGTTTAACTTGAATAAAAATAAAACCTTATTTGAATTTTCAACTAATTTTTTTTCATCTCTCTCTCTTTTCCTTCAATTCTCAGTTTCAGTTCAGTCATGACTGCTGAGCTGATACTATTTTGCGTGGGGGCGGGCTTTGAGCTCATTGGTGACAGTGGAGTTTTTTCAGCGCGACATTGCGGTCTATCAATCTTCTCCGTAAAGTGTTTTACAGACACGGCGGATGCAGCTATAAATCTTAAACCCAATTAGATTACTTTTTGTATTCTATTACTGGACTTGCGTTCTTTGATGGTTTAAACAAAAGAGAACAGTGTGAAAATGTCCTTTTCTGTTTAGAAAGGTGCAGAAATGTGTAGTGAGGAGTCACCTTTGTCACCCCGTAGGAAATCATTTTCCAGTTGCCAATGCGCTCAAAGTCCTGCCCCCACATAAAAATAGGATCAGCTCGACAGCAAAAACTTGAAAACTGAATTGAAATTAAAAACTGAACACTGAAAGCAAAGACGGTGAGAGGATAAAAAGATAATACAAATAAATGTTTTTTTTATTTATTAAATGTTGTAGGTTTAATTGTTTCATTCAAGCTTCACATTTAGCAATTATTTTTTTCAATATTTCTTTCAAATACATTTTTTTCACATTTACAATTTTATTTTCACGTTTGTTTA
>NW_023417027.1:3472-16396 GCF_002922805.2 Oryzias melastigma | reverse complement strand
TTCAAACGTATATTAACAAAAACATAGTTTGTACCCATCTGTTCAGAACAGACAAACCCACAATGGGGGGGGAAAAAAAATGTAAAAGATCAAGTCTTCCATCTTTTTCAGCTGTTTCATTTAAGACTCAACATCATATCTTCTTACTCCGTCCATTTGTCCTCTAGATCTTGACAGTCTTATTTTGAAAACAAGAAGCTAGGTCCTTTAAATTCATATCAACAACCCCAAGTAATATTTTGATCCACTCATGGATTTCTGAGTAATCCTCTACAAACCCCTGTTCTTATAAATCACCCCTTCCATGTCCATGAAAACGAGCGGGTCCTCGTGATGATGTGGACCAATGTGAATATCCCCTTACAGGTAGAGTCTGTGCTGCCATTCCCAGGCTAACACAAACACACTTTCTCCATGAAGCCTGTGTAGCAAGCTAACTTCACTTGTGTGGATGCCGTCTGTCTGTGCAGCAATGGTCAATAAACGATTATTCGATTCAGTGTTTAAACTTAATGCTGTGGCATTTGCCAAAGAACATTCTAGAAGATACTTTTATTACAGACTCAGGGTCCATTTGTCACAAAGACACAACAGATTAAATACTTAAAAGCAATAAAATAAATGTACATATATATATAATAATAAATGTAAATATAATACACATAAAAAGAGACATTATGAAAAAGGTAAGAGCCAATAAAAGCAATGACATAAAATGACCAAGTATTGTAAACTAAAAAAAAAGAAAAAAAACTAAACAATTGCAGATTAAAAATGTAAAAACTCAAAAGGTTTAAAAGAGGTGACAGCACCAAAACCTCCAGATTGAGGACTGGTATTTAAAAGTGCTGTATTTCACATTGGTGAGAGTTAAAAGGATTTGGTTATTTGACGTGTTAAGACGAAAAATAAAACCTTAAATAAAATGTCTCAACAAAGCTTTAAGAGTATGAACTCTTGCACCAACACACAAACTGCTTGCACTGCACCACCGTGGCTGTTTTAACAAAAGTCTCATCATTATAGGCAACCTGCAGCCTCCTCATGCTGAATGCTCTGTAGTTTGTCCACAGGTGGGCAGTATACAGTGGTGTGCAGTAAGTTTTAAAAAGAAGAACTTTAAGATTGTCGGAACATGAATAAAACCTGCGTGCAAGCATGTTTGCCTGAGCATATAAAATACAACGTTGTCTGTGGATGTCATCATCAGTGAATTTGTCATTAATGACATGTCCAAGATATTTTACTTTATGACAGACATTAACCTCAGAATCGGAGAGTTTAAAAGCAGGGAAATTCAATGTTACGTCTTCCTTTGTACGACAAATCATCACAGCACTTTTACTGGAATTATATAAAATATCAATATTAAAACCAAATACAGAACAGACATTTAAAAGTTGTTGCAAACCAGAGCTGCTGGGGCTAAAAACAACCAAATCATCTGCGTACATTAGATGATTTACTTTAAAACCACCAACCATGCAACCGGTTTTACATGCATTTAGATCCTTCGACAGGTCATCCACATACAGGTTAAAAAGAAGTGGGGGATAAATACTTCCTTGTCTCACTCCATTGGTTACACCAAACGGAGAAGAGACACTTGATCCCCACCTAACCATCATTTTCTGATGGGCATAGTAGTCTTATATTATACCATGGTACGCCCCTATTTTTCATTTTCATAAAAAGTTTGGTGTGATTAACTCTGTCGAAGGCTTTAGAAGAGTCAATTAAACACATAAGTACAGAAGAATTATCTTGTCTGTAAACAGGATAGAGAGGGATTTGCATCACATTTTGGGGTGGATCCTAAATGTATCAGAGAATGGCACAAGCAGATTTAGGTGATATAGACAAGACAGCAGGAGTAAAGAAGCAGACTATGGTGGGGGGAGGAAAAAAACAAAAAAAACGCATTAAAGCGAGGAGGATTTTTGATAGAGATTTATGATTCTTCAAAGGGAAATTTACATTTACAGTGAGTGCTAATCAGAACAATGTTCTCATTATTTGAATAAATCCTGAAATTTTTATCTAGTGTTTTTTACATTTTTGACAGAATTTTACCGCAAAATGAACCAATTAGCCAGAACCATTCTGACTATGAATGCTGAAGCTACTAAAGGGAAATACACAATATGTACATCCATCTTTGCAAAAATGTAGACGCTTGTTTTAGTGGAGAAACAGACATTTGGTTAAGCGTCCCAGTTTCTTTTTCTGTATAAATGTGTTTTATTATTTTATTTTACAGTAAAATGTAAAAAGAATAAAGTCTAACCAGACCAACACACCTTGTATCTCTCATCAGCCTCTCTGGATCTTTGTTCATACAAAGGCCCTAGAGGGTCATTCACGTCCCACATCTATTCAATTTCAATTCAATTCAATTTTATTTATATAGCCCAAAATCACAAAGAGATTTGCCTCATTGGGCTTCAAAATATAAACAATTGTTAAAAACTAAACAGACTACATAAACTGGTTATCCCTGCCCTTAGACCCTCCCTCCCGGTAAGGAAAAACTCCTAAAAAAACCTGAGTCAGGAAAAAAGAAGAAACCTTAGGGATTCCCACATGAAGGAGAGATCCTATCCCAGGACGGACAGGAGATACCAGAACTGTTAAAGAAAGATTCGCTTCTACAACTACGAATCTAATAGTTCATTCAGATAAAGCTGAGGGACGAGTGATGATGAAGTCCATAGTCAAAGTGAAGCAGAAGTGCAGTCCACGAGCAGGAGGACAGACGACCCAGCAGGAATCACTCTCACTCAGAGATGCAGGATGGTGTCAGGGGCGTGGTCCACGGCCAAGAGTGGGAGCGTGGGCGATCCACCGGGGATCTGAAATCTCTCCCGCTCCCCAGAGGAGAGTGGGAAAGAAGAACAACATGTGAATGGAACTGCACCAACAAAAGCATGGAGAACTAAATACAATAAATAATAAAGAATAGAAGAGAGGAGAAGTAGATGAGAATAGAGAACAGAACCCCAGAGCTGATCTGAATAATAACCATGATAGAAAATCTAAATTTATATTTAAACGCATCAATATTAATTTGGACCACAGGAGAGGGAATATTCTGTGCCGTCAGTCTAAATTTGCAAGTTAAGAGAAAAAAAATAGAGGGATAAGAGGCTAAACATATAATGATCTAGTAGAGGCTTTAATATAAGGTTAAAATATTTACATCCCTTGGTAAATTTTTTACATAGTTTTAAAGAACCAGCAGCTTACATTTAGCAAATGACACATTTTTTCTTACAGAGGGCAGACAGGAAACTTCTCCTGAGCTGGCAGATGTTGAACCCTCACAAACTGCAGTTTCTGTTTAAAACTAAAATAAATCAGTCAATATATGTAGCAATCTTGAAAAAGTGATAAACAATGTGACTGCACAGTGAATTGCAGGTGTCCAGAATTAACTGGAGGAGGCAGTAGCAGGGTTAAAAGTATTATTCGGCCAGACAGAAGGCACAACCAATTCATCCTGGAAACAGATACAGTGCATATTTAAATAAAAAAAGCACATCAAAACATAAGGGAGAGAGCCTACAAGTGAAAACACTTACAGCAAGTCATGACTTTCCTCCCATAAAAGTTCCAGGCAGTAGGCCTTAATCACGCCACAAATTTCTAAAAACACAATTTACATTAAAACAAAGTTGTTACTTAAAAATATAAAATGCTAAAATTGTGTTAAAAGAATTAAAACTGCTCACGCTCACTCCTGCATTCCACACGCCACCCTGTCTGACGGGTGGGGGCTTGCAACAGCACAAACACACCTGAGGCAAAATAATCTTTAAAATGCTATGCAGGCTAAACAGGATTTTGGATTGCTGGCAAGTTTATCGCACCTTACGTTTTGAACCCGACGTTTCAACGCACGGCCAGAATCTCGAGGGAGCTCCACAAGTGTGCTTGATTGGCCTGACACAAGCTGGACGACAGCGGCGTTTAAAGTGAGCACGGCTGCAGATTGGATCACTAAATAGCGTCCCCCATCAATAACAAACTACACACCTAGTGTGAGCCCATTTTCTGGGTCCTAGTGCCCTCTATGTCACAATTCCCGGTTACATATAGACAAGATCAATATTATTGTATTGATATAAATACAAACAAACCCCTATGTTTAAAGACATATTTACCTAAATATTTCTCCAAACAACTGCTTTTATTTGTTGAGAAATTATCTAAGTATTGATATCTTCACCAAATCTAAAATCCATTATATGCATCAGGGCAGACACAGCTGACAACACAAAACATGATTTCTGATTTAGACCAGAGGACCCGATAATGGGCCATGGAAGAAATAATGAGACCTTTGTTTTTTCCCTTAACATGCTTTTATTTTGGAAAGCAACCGGATTTTCTCAGCCACACTTTGAGCTGTAGCGTTTAGTCAGGGAAGTAACTAGACTACGTCTGAACAATATTATTCTGAAAAATCGTGCACATAGAAACAAAAGTATTTTAGACAATAATGTCAATCATAACTGCTCACAACCACATTTAAATAATTATCAAACATTTAAATGAGCTACGAACAGCATATTATCCAAAAATAACGACTGCCTTCACAAAGATTCAGGAGGATTGTTTTCATCTTACCTGGTCAATGCAGAGAACCATGAAAGTAGAACCGTTTCCATTTTTTTCCCTGTTTTGCGTCTTCTGGTTTTGAGATTGAACGTGATTTTTTTTCAAGTAACCTCAACATGAATAAATTAAATAAATATGAAACAAAGAAGAATCACATGAATGCTACATGAATTTAATATGTTTACACTGAAAACATACATTTCTTATGTAGATATTACATAAAATATTTCATTTGGATTTACAAGGTGTTCTTTTCCTTTTTTGAATGTGTTTTTGAATGCAGAAATGATGCTCGCCTCTCATAACAGCAGTGGGCGGGACTTTCGCAGAGTAACGCAGAGTTTTTGTGATTTATTTATTTGTTTTTTTTCCCTTCTTTTTTTAACAATGCCGGTGGTTGTTGCAGTAAACTCGTGTTGGACCCCATCCAAAAATAAAATAATAATCTGTTTTCTCCATGTGGGATTTTTAATAGTGGATAAAAAATGCTGAAATTCATTTTAGACTGAGTTTTATCATGTTAATCTCTGAGCTGCACAGTTTGCATGAAGGTATCCGTCGGTTCTAGAGGGTTTATTAGTGCATCTTACCCATTGACTGTAAAAAAAATACTGGACTTCTGGAGCACTGAGGTCCCCCATTGGAAATGCATTTCTTCCACCCCTCACGAAAGTAGACCACCGCTTTCACCGTCACTTCCTGAAATGGCTATCACCATATTGCAAATGTCTGCAACCCATCTTCAGCGATTGGTCTGAGTCATAGCTGAGTCATGGAATCTACAGGAAGTACTGTCGCCAATCAGGAGTGAGTTTATTGTGAGTCCCCGCCTCTTTCCACGCCTCGACCACGAGACTGCGGATGTAAACACCTTCAATAACGGGGCTCAAGAGAATCGTACAAGTCATTGTTGAAGCCTTTGAGGGAGAACCATTCCAACGTTTGATTCTGTCAGCGGTCCTTTGGGATTTACTTACATTTATTCCTTTTAGTCGAGATAAAAGGAGCATTTGGTGACGCCGCTGCAGAACGACGCATGCCCCTCTCGCGCGCTGCAGCTGCAGCTTGTCTCTTCACATGCGCGGCCACAGTCTGATCAGATGCACGTGAGAAGCGCGTTCAGCGGTATTTAAAATAAATAACCATCCTAACAAGTGAACAGCTGGATCTTCTTTCTGTTTAAAATACGACCAGGTCCTTTCAAGTTTGTCTCGTGCTCCTCATACGGCTGCGTCTAATTCAGGCTGAAGCTGGAAAAGTGCGGCAAAGACGAAACTTTGGTTGGTGATTTTATGGAGGAGCTGTACCATTCCGTATGATACACAACTTATAATTTATAAGCTACAATCAAAACAGTGAAATAAAGAAAAACGAACGTTAAACAAACAATAAAGTCCAAAGCACAAAACCTCAGAGTGAAATCTATTTCTACAGAGTAAATCCTCATCTAAAAATGTCGACAGCATGCTCCTCTTGTTGTTTTAAACTGCTGCATCGCTACATTCCATTGAGAAAAACAACAGCAGGACAATGATTGGATCCAATGTTGGATCCAATGTGATTAATCTGGGCAAGATGGCGCCTGTGTTCGGCTCAGCCGCTGCCAGCAGGAGTTTTTTCACAGAAGTTACCGACTCTTTTTATTTCTGTTCTCTTGGTTTTATTTTATGTGAACTGTGTTTTAGCTGCTTTTATTTATGACCGTTTTACACTGCTGTCTATCGGACTGTCGCTGATTGGAAAAGATACCTCGTCTCCCTGCGCCGCCGTTCTCCGCTCCCTGTGTCCGGCGTCTCCAGAAGGTTCCCAGACTGTAGCCTTTCCGGGACTTCGTCGACCTCGGTGGAAAAGGAGAGGGAAAAGATCTGGCATCCAGGTGAAAATCCGACTGCGATGGAAACGCGGGGCTTCCGGAAGACGTCGCCGAGAGTTCCTTGCTAGCTGTCAGCTGTCAGCTTCCTCCAACCCAAACGCTCTTCCCGCGTCGCTGCTCGGACGCGCAGGATCCGGAATCCTGAGGCAGTGCTACCTGAAGACGGTTTATCCAGACTTTTCTTCCGACTGGCCGCCTCCTCCTGTGATTTGTGGAATATCTGATGGTCCTGGATCCAACCCCGAGGTTCTCCGACCCCTGACGCGGGCTGCTATCGACAGCAGTCGGGTCCCCGCGCCTCTGAGCATCGCGCTCCTCAACGCCCGCTCCATCGGAAACAAGTCCTTCCTGCTAAATGAGCTGATAGACTCCAGGAACTTGGATTTTATGTTTCTGACTGAAACCTGGCAGCGGGACTCCGATCACTCATCTCTCATCGAACTCTGCCCGGCTGGATTCTCGTTCATCGGTCGGCCTCGGCCATCGGGTCGCGGAGGGGGAGTCGCCGCGGTGTTCCGGAATCGTCTCATGTGCCGCTCGGTGAGCGTCGGTCAATTCTCATCATTCGAACTTCAGATGATTAAGGTCGGAGATAAGGACCCCTTTTACTGTGCTGTTGTGTACCGTCCACCTGGACCAAACAGCCTATTTTTAAACGAGTTTAGTGACTTTTTATCTTCCACCATGAAGCTGTCTAAGTTGATTGTGCTGGGTGACTTTAATTTTCATAATTTTAATTGCTCTGATGATTCCGACCTCTTTACCAGAGGTTTCAGCAGTGTCATGGACTCTTTTAATTTTACTCAACATGTGTGTGGGCCCACACATGTTAAAGGTGGCACGCTGGATCTCGTTTTTACTCTAGGAGTGAATATTGACTCTATTTTTTCTGAGGACATTTTTATTTCTGATCATCATTGCATTTTTTTTAACCTGTCATTTTCTGTTTCACTTTTACCTGCACGCAGAGAAATCAGCTCTCGCATCTTAAACTCCTCCTCAGCTGACGCCTTTTCTAATGCTTTTAATTTGGTTCTTCCTCCGTGTACTGATGTCAATGCTTTACTCGGTCTTTTTAACAGTCATTGTCGTTCTACTTTAGATGAAGTCTGTCCCATAAAAACTAGACTGACCCCTGTCACAAAAGCATCACCCTGGATAAATGACAGTATACGGCGTCTAAAACAGTCCTGCAGGAAAGTTGAACGTTTATGGAAGAAAACTCGCCTGCATGTTCATCTCCTTTATCTTAAAGATCTTTTAGTTTCTTTTAACAATGCTGTTAAAGATGCAAGAGCTACATATTTTACCAATCTCATTTCAAAAAGCAGAGGGAATCCTAAGGTGCTGTTCAACACCATTAGTGATATTGTCATGCCTCGTCCACCTGCTGTTCCCATCCACTCAAATGATGATTGTGAAACGTTTTTATCATTTTTTATTGAAAAAGTCAGGTCGGTGAGGAACTCTATGCGTCTCACAGCTGCTTCTGCTTCTGTTTCTAGTCCCAGTCCACCTCGACCTGTGATCTTAGACACGTTTTCACCTGTGTCTCTCCCTGAGCTGGTCAGATTAGTGGGCACAATGAAGTCGTCTTCCTGCTCACTCGATCTGCTACCAACACCTTTGCTCAAAGATGTCTTTCAGTCCATTGGTCCCTGCGTCCTGTCCATAATTAACTCATCTCTGCTGTCTGGTCAAGTTCCTGAGCTGTTTAAGGAAGCTGTCATAGCTCCTCTCTTTAAAAAACCTGGGCTTGACCCCTCCCTCCTGAGCAGCTACAGACCCATTTCTAATCTGTCCTTTATCTCAAAGCTTTTAGAAAAAGTTGTTGCTAAACAACTCACAGCTGCTTTAGACAGACACGCCATTCTGGATCAGTTCCAGTCAGGTTTTCGTAGAGCTCACTCCACAGAAACAGCTCTTCTCAGAGTCACAAATGACATGCTGATGCAGAGTGATGCAGGAAACTGCTCCGTGCTTCTGCTTTTGGACTTAACCGCAGCCTTCGACACTGTCGACCATCACGTCCTCCTAGACAGGTTGAAAAACTGGGTTGGGGTATCCGGATCTGCCTTAGACTGGTTCACATCATACCTCACTGGCAGATCCTTTTCTGTGGTTTGCTCCAAGTTTAAGTCCTCCTCTGCATCCCTCACTTCTGGTGTGCCACAAGGCTCTGTTTTGGGACCATTACTGTTCATTTTATATTTGTTGCCTTTATATCATATTTTAAGTTCTTTTAATGACATTTCTTATCATTTTTATGCTGACGACATTCAGCTTTATGTATCTTTTAAACCACAGGATGTTTTTAAAATACAGATTTTACACAAGTGTCTGGATTCTGTCAAGAGTTGGATGAATGATAACTTTCTCCAACTGAATGAAACCAAAACTGAGGTCCTCGTCTGAGCTCCTGACAAATACCACCCCTAGATAGTCCAGTGGCTCGGTCCACTCGCCTCTTTTGTCAGGCCCTCTGTTAGAAACCTCGGTGTAACCCTAGACCCAGTTTTAACTCTCGACTCTCACGTCAGTACACTTGTTTGTTCCTGTTTTTATCATCTGAAAAACATTGCTAAACTGAGTCCAGTTGTGTCACGTTCTGAGATGGAGATGCTCATTCACGCTTTTATTTCTTCTCGTCTTGATTATTGCAACTCCATCTTTATGTCTCAGTAAAAAATCTTTAGAACGTCTTCAGGTTGTCCAGAACGCTGCTGCAAGGCTTCTAACCAAAACTTCTAAGTATTCACACGTCACCCCACTGCTGATCCAGCTGCACTGGCTCCCTGTCTGCTACAGAGTGCAGTTCAAAGTCCTGGTTTTAACTTACAGAGCTGTAAATGACCAAGCACCGGTCTACATAAAAGACCTGGTGCACCCGTACACTCCAGCAGGTCACTCAGATCATGTGACCAGGGCCAAAAGAACACGGTTAAAAACTAAGGGTGACAGAGCCTTTGCAGCAGTAGCTCCATCCCTCTGGAACTCCCTTCCTCTCAGCCTCAGATCTGTTGACTCAGTGTTTTCTTTTAAAAAGCAGCTAAAAACACATCTTTTTAAAATTGCCTTTTCTTAACTCTGTTTATGTCCTGTTTTTATATTTGGTTTTACTTTGTGTTTTATTCTGTGTTTTACTGTAAATCACTTTGTGGTTTTTATCTTGAAAGGTGCTATATAAATAAAATTTATTATTATATTATTAATGATTGGTACATTGTTGAATTGTAAAGTAGGTGTTAAAAGGTCTTCACGGACCCATTGATGAAGTCTGCTCCCATTGGCTACCCGTCATCTGTCAATCAAACCCCCCAGACGGTCGACGTCAGACCCACAAACGCTTATTGAGCCATCTGATTGGTCGATTTATAACTCTAATAACTTGTGATGAGGGAAAAAACATCTTTAAAAAAAATTAGGATTAGAAAACAGAAGTTAATCAGAAAGCAGCAGAGGAAGAATGATTATTCTGACATATAAAATGACTGAGAAATAACTGTCTGTTTCTCAATGGAAGTCAATGGGACTTTGGCCTTTTTTGGAACCCAGTGGTACTTCCTATATGAACACGGAAGGAGGGGGGCTTGCTCTGTCCAGTTCTTATATACTGTCAATGATCTGACCATCAATCAGGTCTTCTAGCGTTTCCTCTGGAAACTGCAGCAGCGCGAGATGCGGTGCATCAGCAGCTAATGGCGCTCACAATCACCCACCACCACCCCAACGCTGTTGCCCCAACCCGTCCCCCTCCCCCCGCTACAGCAGCTTGATCAGTACGGAAGTCGAGATGAAAGGACATACTGTCGAAGGAAGACTTCCAACTTAGAACAGCAACCAAACTGGGAATAAAAAGGTCTTATAAAATATTTAAAAATAAACAAAAAAGCAACTACCACCAAGTGGTAGGATGCTGCATTCAGGTCCTGTGGCCCACAGGTTCAGAACAGATTTTTCCCTCGGCCCACTAGGGGACGCTCGCGGGCCGAGATTGAGCCACGGCCCCATGGTGCTTAGGTGGCGATTTGATTCACAAATCAAGCTCCACGATTCACGAATCGAACCACGATTCTTACTTTTTAATATGTTTATTGCTATGTGTATGTCTATTTACTGGATGGATGAAAATTGAAATTATTTGTATTTAATTATTATCTATGCCTTAATTCATGCTAAACTTTTTTCTATATTGATAAATGTTTACTCATTAGGGTACTCGCGATTTGTTCTCGAAAATTTGAGTACGGACATTTGCGACTTCCAAGATCTTTGATTTGCAATCTTTATAAATGTAGTAAATTGTAGTAAAATATGATCAAATATTATCTGGGGACGATGTATGGAGGTGAGGGGTGTTAAAAGAGGGGGGTTTAGAAAAGAAAGGAGATGGTAACAGAGGGAAGTAAAATCATAAAACATCCAGGTCTAGATAGTAAACTAGAATGGGCAGGGCCTGTCTACACACACACTCTGTAGTTACACACACACCTGTTGGTCGAAATAGTCTCTACATTTAAACTAGCCAAAATGTACATAATACAACTGCAGCTCACACACAATTATACAAACCCACACAAATAAAGCCTTCCATTCTGTCACACATATTAGTGTGAAGGTGAGCTGACACCTGTGAAAAGTGTAAAAAAGATAAAAATCACTGCTGTTTTGGATCATTTAACAAGAAAACTTGAAAATCTCTCCTCAAATTTCTTCAACATTTTTCAGTCTAATTATTACATATTGGTGCACAGTCCGTATGAAAGAAGTATTTTTTTATGCAGTGGAATCGGTCGATTCATGTTGATTACAACTGCCTTTCAGCAGCTCGAGGCTGCGTTTCTCTGCTTCAGAATAAGCTGGAGTTTTGTTATTGTGTCAATTGTTGAAGAAATACCATAACAAATAGAATGTAAACATTGGAGCTGCAGCTCCCGTGGTCTTGCTTTTTTTTCTTTAGAACTTACGTCAGTGAGCAGAACTTCTGTTTCAGTTTTTGAATAGAAAAAACCTCTTGATAGTCTTATTATTTTGAAAACCGGAAGCATCACTGTCACGGGGATGTTTACTTACAGTGACGGTATCGCTGCTCTTTCAGCTTTGTCTTAGTTCATAAACTTAAAATCCAACATCAATCTGAATTTCAGAGCAAAGATATGTAGTCTCCAGATAATATTTTTAGCATATTTTACTAAACTCTACTATATTTATAAAGATTGTGAAGCAGCGTTCTTGAATTTCACAAATAATCGTACATGAATTTTTGGGAGCAGATCCCGAGTATTCAAGCCCTCGTTATAGCCCTACAAGGCACCACATGACAAGTTTACTGAGAAAATGTCTAACTATTAATCTTCATCAAATATTCTGAGTTGTCTCAAGCAAACAACTTCCAAAAACATTACAACAAAGTCACATTTTCTGCTCATCAATAAAAGCAACATTTCTTTTAGTTTCTAAAACTTCCTGGATTATTTTCAAACACATGCGGTTTTGATAATGTCCTCATATAATTTCACAAAGTGGCTGCAGAGTCAATCTGTTAGGTCACATCTTCATTTTCAGATGAAAAACTCTCATTTTGTAACTTTCAGTTGCTTGATAATGTTCTATTTTAAAGTTAATGGTGCTTTCAGACACAAACAACTGACCTGTTTCCTGACCTGGAGGTTTTACTGATGCTGAGTTTTTCTGAGCTCAAACTGGAGCTACCATCACTGCTCCTGAACACACTTTTCTGTCGATTTCAGGTTGAAGGACTGCAGGTTGTCAGAGATCAGCTGTAAATCTCTGAGTTCATCTCTGAAGAAGAACCCATTTAATCTGACAGAACTGGACCTGAGCGAGAACGACCTGCAGGATTCAGGAGTTGTTGACCTGTGTGGTTTTCTGGAGAGTCCAGACTGCAGACTGCAGACTCTGAGGTCAGTAAATGAACTGAACTCCCTAAAAGATGACAAGTATGTATCAGGGGAAGAACTTTCTGAAGATTTTCTGTCTACAGCTGTTTTTTATAGATAAAACTGCTTATTGATTTATTTTTTCTTTAAACAATTGAACTGATATGAATTTAATCTGTTTCAATAATAATCCTGTAAATCAGGTCAAACTTTTCATTTCCTCCAGCTGCATCACTGCTCCTGAACACACTTTTCTGTCTGATTTCAGGTTGAAGGACTGCAGTTTGTCAGAGATCAGCTGTAAATCTCTGAGTTCAGCTCTGAAGAAGAACCCATTTAATCTGACAGAACTGGACCTGAGCAGGAACGACCTGCAGGATTCAGGAGTTGTTCATCTGTGTGGTTTTCTGGAGAGTCCAGATTGCAGACTGCAGATTCTGAGGTGAGTAAATGAACTGAACTCCCTGAATGATGAGAATGTATCAGGTGAAGAACTTTGAGGTTCCACAGGAAGGTTCTCTGACTACAGCT
>NW_023417027.1:0-1476 GCF_002922805.2 Oryzias melastigma | reverse complement strand
CCTCTCAGTCTGGGCTCCTAGAATCAGCCGCTCCGTAAGAAGAAGAAGAAGCGCGGCTCTTCCGGGGTTTTCTCCCGTGTTCATTTAACACGAAAGTTTATCACAATAGACTCGTTTCACTATCGAAAAAAAGTAATATCGCAATAACGATAATTATCGTTTTATCGCCCAGCCCTACTTGGTACTAGGGATATACAGCAGCTGCTGTGTCGCCGTCTGTCTGTCTGCAGAATGAAGAGCTGAACATTAAACATAAAAAAAATACTCTGTCTGTTTCTGTTGAAATGCCTTTATAGGTTGTTGTTTGAGTTAGGACAAACCAACAAAGACACTTGCTGTTAGTTTAAAGCATTTTTAAAAGGGTTATTGATCCCGGAAGGCTGAATGTGTGAGCACCTAGTTAGCTTGACTGTATTGTTTGTTAGCCTCCTGCTTGATTTGATGCTGTTTTCTGCTGCGTTTTGCGGCAATTACATTTTGTGATCTGTTCATGACATGCAGAATTTTAGTGGATTATTTATCCAGAATAATAAGAATGAAATATAAAGCGCTGATCATAATAAGAATACATTAAATATCCGATCCTGATCGGGGGATAATGTCCGATTTTGATCGAGTCATCAACCATGTGATCGTCCCCAATTTCCGATCATGTGATCGAATCGGGACATCCCTAACGTGTTGGACTGTTTCCTCTTTGCACAGCCTACACCTTGGGTCTTGTTTGGTGTGGTAGATCTGAACCTCTACCACTCTGGTGTTCAGGGCTCGTTCTTCTGCTGCCAGCATCAGAGCTTCTGTGCTATCCGGCAGGCCAGCCCTCTCCAGCCATTGGTAGGACTTCTTGATATCAGCCACTTCAGTTATTGTCCGGTGATACATCCCATGCTGGGGCTTGTCCTCCCATGAGTCCTCCAGCATCACATCCTCTGCTTTCCATTGCCTGAGACATTCACTGAACACACTGTCATATGGGGGCTCGAGCTTGACATATTCGTGTTTGGCTCTTGCCGAGGACAGACACACTTTTCTCCTCTCCTCCCCTCCTGTGTTCCTCCCAAGGCTTCTGTTTGTCTCCCTGTGAGCTGCTGTTTTTGCTCTCGACTACTCTTCTGCTTTTTGAACTCTGAAAATGGATCTGATCCACTGGTCTTTTAATGCGATCGACTAAATTTACTTCACGCTAAGGAATGGGAAAGCGGACCCCTCCTGCCCAGACGGAACCCATGCGGCTGGACACACCAACGATCCATGGGGCAAGTGGAGGCTGATGTGTCTGGCCCAGCTGTCTGTGGAAGATGTTGAAGATGTATATCTACTCGTGTTCCTGATTTTTGGATTCCTCGCTATTGGGATCGGAGGATATCTCAACTATCAGGTGGTCTCGGAGGTGAAGCTCATGAGAGGCGAGCTGGCTGATCTCCTTGGGAAGTTGGAGACAGACTTTCACAAGTGGATCAGAAGCAGTCTGCCTCT
>NW_023417026.1:32367-42611 GCF_002922805.2 Oryzias melastigma | reverse complement strand
CCAAAACATAGACAAACATCCACCAGATCTGTTTGACCTAAACGTAGACTAACATCCACCAGATCTGTTTGACTTAAACGTAGACAAACATCCACTAGATGTGTTTGACCTAAACATAGACAAACATCCACCAGATCTGTTTGACTTAAACTTAGACAAACATCCACCAGATCTGTTTGACCTAAACGTAGACAAACATCCACCAGATCCGTTTGACCTAAACGTAGACAAACATCCACCAGATCTGTTTGACTTAAACGTAGACAAACATCCACCAGATCTGTTTGACCTAAACGTAGACAAACATCCACCAGATCTGTTTGACCTAAACGTAGACAAACATCGACTAGATCTGTTTGACCAAAACGTAGACAATTCTTGCTAGAAATATTGTCAAAATAAAGATTAGTCCAGAAAAAATTTATTCTGAGTGATTTTCCACCGAAAAAGAGTGAATATCCCACTATGTTTTTGCTAGCGACAGGCAGAAACTCAAAAGTCACATGATCAGTTACGTGATCCGGAGCAGCCCCCGTGGAAAATGAATGAGAAAACGAGACGTAGCAATTCCACAATTTAGACCATAGACTGTATATAAAATAACTGGACGAAGCAAGCCCCCCTACTTCCGTGTTCCATATAGGAAGTACCACTGGGTTCCAAAAAGGCTCATTGACTTACATTGGGAAACATCCATCCATCCATCCATCCATCTTCTTGACCGCTTCTTCCCTTTCGGGGTCGCGGGGTGCCGGAGCCCATCCGGCTACTGATGAGCGAAGGCGGGGTACACCCTGGACAGGTCGCCAGTCCGTCGCAGGGCCCCAATCACACACACACATTCACTCTCACATTCACACCTAGGGGCAATTTAGAGTCACCAATGAACCTATGAAGCATGTTTTTGGACAGTGGGAGGAAGCCGGAGTCCCCGGTGAAAACCCACGCATGCACGGGGAGAACATGCAAACTCCACACAGAAAGGTCCCAGCCGGGATTTGAACCGGGGCCTTCTCGCTGTGAGGCGAGAGCGCTAACCACTGCACCACCGTGCAGCCCACATTGGGAAACAGACAGTTATTTCTCAGTCATTTTATACGTCAGAATAATCATTCTTCCTCTGCTGCTTTCTGATTAACTTCTTTTTTCTAATCCTAATTATTATCACAAGTTATTAGAGTTATAAATTGACCAATCAGATGGCTCAATAAGCATTTGTGGCTCTGACGTCGACCGTCTGGGGGGTTTGATTGACAGATGATGGGTAGCCAATGGGAGCAGACTTCATCAATGGGTCCGTGAAGATATATGCGCATAAAATCACCAACCAAAGTTTCATCTTCTTCACTTTTCCAGCTTGCAGCTTGAATTAGACACAGCCGTCTGAGGAGCGCGAGACAAACTTGAAAGGACCTGGTCGTATTTTCAAACAGAATAAAGATCCAGCTGTTCACTTGTTGGGATGGTTATTTATTTTAAATACAGCTGAACGCGCTTCTCACGTGCATCTGATCAGACTGTAACGTGGCCGCGCATGTGAAGTGACAAGCTGCGGCGCGCGCGAGAGGGACACGCGCATTTCTCCAGCGGCGTCACCCAAATGCTCCTTTTATCTCGACAAAAAGGAATAAATGTAAGTAAATCCCAAAGGACCGCTGACAGAATCAAATGTTGGGATGGTTCTCCCTCAAAGGCTTCAACAATGACTTGTACAATCAGCCCAGTCTCAGTAAAATACGTACATATGCCACGATTTGGGAAATACTGTTTATAAAATACGCCAAAAACGGGTTTTGAGTACATATAAGACGCGCGGTCCTAAACATGTTAAATGTGTTTTCCATGTTTGACACGTCCCCTGGTGGAGGCGTGAGCATCCCAGACAGCCCCACAAACGAACAAATTGCTTTTCTAACCATAACCGTAATCCTAACCTTAACCGGGAACGACGTCATTTAGAAAAGAGCCGGAGGATTTCTGACCACGTGATCAAAACGAAACCTAAAAAGCCATTCTCCCGAGCCGCCGTTATTGAAGATGTTTACATCCGCGGTCTCGTGGTCGAGGCGTGGAAAGAGGCGGACGGTTGCAATAAACTCACTCCTGTAGATTCGATGACTCAGCTATGACTCAGACCAATCGCTGAAGATTGTTTGCAAATGGCGGTATCCATTTCAGGAATTGACAGTGAAAGCGGCGGCCTACTTTCGCGAGTAGAGGAAGTAATGCATTTCCAATGGGGGACCTCAGTGCTCGCTCAGTCCATTATTTTTACAGTCTATGATTTAGACCCGTTTTTTGTGAAACGTTTTTCTCTGTGGACAAACGTATGTACTGCACTGTTAGGTTCAAACAACCTGAAACATTTCTCTGAAAGGAAGACAAGAGAGGGGTCAGTTCTTAAATCAGATTTTACTTGGACAAGGAGAACAGACAGAGAATGTTCAAACCAGTCTCCACCCGCTCTGAAGATCTTGGTCCAGGGTTTCCATATTTATAACCTTTCAGGGGCGGTCTTATTTTATTTACATTTGCTGCTCTCAAGGCGTGGAAGGAAAAACAGCCTCAAACTGGTTCTACTATCATTAATGTCTTAGTTCAATGCAATAGGTCGGCGTCAGCATCTTCAAGTATCTGTACTGTGTCAGCCTCCAAACAGCCTTCAGCTTAGGATGACTGCAACCTTCCAGATACCAGCTGAGCACGACCTCGAATGAGCAGAAAGAGAAGAGAGGTTAAAATCATACAAATCAAATATGAGAGAAATGTATGGACAACCCTATCATGCACGTTTTTGTAGGAGACTGGGTTGAGGAGGTACTGGACAGCCCGCCGATGTCCCGCCTCCAGAGCCGTATACCTCACCGTGATTGGTTCGTTCAGCTCTGCACACGACTGTCGTTCACATCAGCCTTGCGGGCCGCACTAACAGTAATCTTTCATATGAAGACGCAAAATTTCAGAGTTGATGGAAACGCATATATTGTCCGAGTTGTAAAGAATTTATTTGTAACATAAATCTTGCTTGTTTGTAGGTGACCAAGATTTCTTGTCACAGACATTTAACTACTTCTTTAAGAAGGCATCTCTCATATTTTTAAGTGGGAGAACTTCCACATTTGATGTCTGACTAAATACTCTTTGACCCCATCTTTATTTGCACTGTAGTTAATTCGACTGTACTGAGGTCCTGTGACTGTTTGTTGAAGCTTAGCTTAAATATTACATCTGGTCTTAAGAGGTTAACTGTTCTAAACAATAAGATTCAGAACCTTATAATTAATCTTTTCTGGTAACTTGCAGACCATGATCGAGAGCATTCGCTGGCCACAAACTACATGTGACAGTGATGAGGAAGAAGACGAACCGATTCCACTGAAAAACATCAGTACAGTCACTGGATATCTGAGGAAATTCATCGTTGAAGGTAATGGTCTCCTATCTCATGCATTGAAACTCTGTTAGCAACATGGTGTTTGTGTCCTAGGATAATAGAGATGGCAATATTAATGCAATTGGAAACTTTTGCACATTTTTATACTGCAGTGTAAAGCATATATAACTGACTACTAGTTAATTGCAATAAAATTGTATCAAAAAACTTTGTCCTGGTGTGTATTACTATCACAAAATGAATCCCTTTTACTCATGTATACCTGTTGTTAAAAGAATAATTTGAACATTTTTCTATTAAGATAAATGGTAAAAAATTCAAAGCTTTTATTGTTCTAAAAATATTTTTTTTAAAGAAACTTTGTTTTAGCCCTTGAAATCTGAAAATGTCTAAACATTTGATCTAAGTATGACTGGTTTGCTCTGAATGTCTCCACTGGATGAATAGCAAAACATTTCTTTTATAGTCATCATTTATGCCTCTTTACTTAGAACAAGATCATTGGAATATTACATTTACAGATTTACTACAGATTTAAAAATAAAAAAAGAAGGAAACATTCTGAGACATTTTTTCACCACACAACAATAACACTTGTGAAATAATGTGAAATGCATTATTTTATTAATATTAATTTGGAGAAATTATTGTAGTCATTGTAATTTCATGACACAATTCTTGATACTTTCTACCTCAGTAGAAATGAACAAAATACAGCAGTGTTGTACAGTGATATTAAAAAAAAGTTCAAGCATCACTCATATTTTAACAGGATGCATATTTACCTCTGGATCGGAAACAGGGTTCTGAAAGCCCAACTGCCACAGCTGATTAGGTGTCATGTTTTGCTCTGTCCTGATCGGATGGTTGTCCCACACCTCACTAAGACATCCAAACTGGCTTGGATGCGTGGTAGGAAAACGTAGTGGCAGCAGAATAAGTGAAGGACATTACTGATGTAGAGTAAGTCTTGGTCCTCAAGAGAGTGCAGGATGTTGTAATATAAACCAGTACCACCCATGAAGACAGCACGCCAGAGGCGCTCAATCCTGTATTTGGAAGGAAACAAAAAAACAGATGTCATTTGATATATATAGTCCTAAAAAAACTTTCAAAACAACTCACCTCTGATTGTGTACACTCTTTCCCGCAGTGAAGCTGTTGGTGTCAGTTGCACGAACTGTGAACATTAATTCTGCAATGCCCACGTTTTCTCCTCCGTGATCTCCTCTCACCTTGACAATCACATGAAAATCATGTCACAAACACAAAATTACAAATTCATCAACAATACAATACACACCAATTCAACAGTTTTATGTAAATCTTCGTATGTACATTACCAAAAAGTAGTGAGTAGTCAATGTTGCAGTATTAACCATTTGCTACACACTGGGACATTTTTGTTGAAAACCAAAACAAAAAATTAAATTCACTTTGTGGCTGTAGCTTCCACTGAATTCCCTCAAATGGCAAGATTTTTAGCTAGGGACCTTAAAATGATGCAAATGTATTTTGTCAATAATGCACTGTAGGCTACAAAGAGACTTTTTCAATGATACCAGAGGGTAATACAGAAATAATTTGACAGGAATAATAATCCATTGTATTTAAAAGCACATTTCAATGAAATCAAGGACACTGTACTTATGCAAAGGTCAAAGAGTTCACAAAAAAACGTGTTAACACAAATAGCAGCTACAGAAAACCAACAGTGAATCAAAGTGGACAAGCCGTTTCAGGAAGTGACGGTGAAAGCGGCGGCCTACTTTCAGGAGGAGTGGAAGTAATGCATTTCCAATGGGGGACCAGGGCTGCACGGTGGCGCAGTGGTTAGCGCTCTTGCCTCACAGCGAGAAGGCCCCAGTTCAAATCCCATCTGGGACCTTTCTGTGTGGAGTTTGCATGTTCTCCCCGTGCATGCGTGGGTTTTCACCGGGGACTCCGGCTTCCTCCCACCGTCCAAAAACATGCTTCATAGGTTAACTGGTGACTCTAAATTGGCCCTAGGTGTGTCTGAGAGTGAATGGGTGTGTGATTGAGGCCCTGAGACAGACTGGAGACCTGTCCAGGGTGTACCCCGCCTTCGCCCATCAGTAGCTGGGATAGGCTCCGGCACCCCCACGACCCCGAAAGGGAAGAAGCGGTCAAGAAAATGAATGAATGGGGGACCTCATGGCTCGATAAGTGGCCTGATGTTTAGGTTTTCTCTACTGCTAAAGTTAACCAGAAAGTTGACAGAAAAAAAGGGTTTAAAATCTTCTTCTTTTCCTTTCGGCTTTTCCCTTCAGGGGTCGCCACAGCGAATCAGTTTCCTCCATCTAAGCCTGTCTTCAGCTTCGATTTAAGTCTTGTTTTAATGCCAGAAACAAACGAAGGAGAAAAGCTGCATGATTCATGAAAAGATTAATAAACTATTGTCTTCATTTTAGTTAGAATATAGCTTAAAGACCTCAAGTTTAAAGATAATGATGTTTAAGATGATTATTTTACATCCAGTCTCCAAAAGAAACGATTTGTCGACTAATCGAAAAAAATAGCCAAAGATTAGTCGACTGTAGAAATAATCGTTTGTGGCAGCCCTAACTACCTGATATGTGAATAATACATTTCTTTGTGAATAACAACAATACCTCAGAGGACAGCCATGCATGTTCACAGCTTCATTGAAGAACGCCAAGTGGGTGTCTGCCCGCTTGTTGTCTGCTACTTTCAGGTACATGATCTATGGAATACAAGCACAAATAGTGTCAACGGACATTTTTAAAAGGACAAAAGTACCAAATGTCTAAGTGACAGGAACAACAATAATACAATAACTAGATATATTACAACATAAGGTGAGAGCTTGTAAACTGTATTGCCAGTGTGGAACTTAATTCAGTTAGATCTTACAAAAGCATAGCTGCTCACTTCATTGAAGAGCCCTGCATTAGACTGGTTTCTTAAACCCGCTATTGCTGGCTTGGTGCGATAATATATATGGTTTATTTATTATTATCCTAACTTCTGTTTAAATCTACAATTAAACTCAGTTTGACTTGCATAAATAAAATTGTTTGACTGGGGTTTTCTATGCGCCACCTGGAAGAAGCGAGACCTGATAAAAGCTGAAAGGAGTTTTGCATGCAAACTTATAAGAACTGCTACAAGACTGACTAAAAATTCCTATGCCTGCAAAAAAGTATATTGTTGACCATTTAAGCTCATCTTTTAGATTAATTTCCTTTCTGTACACTAGAGAACTGAAAAATTCTAACAAATGATGAGTCTGTGCAGACGAGGAAACAAGCCTGCACACTTCTCCTCGTGAGAAATTTCCTTCTCACTTCAGTCTGCTTTCTTTTTTAAAATTGTCTTTGTTTACTTAAATTACTTTGACACATAATCACACAGAGATTGTTGTTGGGACAGGCCTGGTGCTAGCATGAAGTCACTGAGGGGGAGGTTACAATATTCAAAATATTGTGCATCTCTGGCTTTCTGCTTCATCACAACCCAACTGTGTTTATTTTAGCCACCATTTCTGGCCTGTAGCAAAGTTCAAACTGCCTGCTCCTGATGGGACCCAGTCAAAATACAGCCGTATACTTCAAAAGATAAATTGATAAACATTTAAAAAATGTCTCTAAAGTAGAAGAGACTGAGCAAAAAAATTTCAGCTGTTAGATTCTTGACAATAAGAATTCCTACCTTTCTTGAATAGCCATCTATTCCCCCAAAGATGACAAAACTGTACCTGTTACAAACAGACAATGTAACAGTAATAAAACTTCCAAAAAAGTACACGACATCTCAAACAGCACAAGTTGCATAATACACTCAATTGCTAAGTAAGCAGAAGAAAATCAGTTAATTTTGCTCCAATTCAATGCAATATAGTATTTTGGTTGTCATCAGTCAATTATGACATACCTAATGAGCTTGTGATTGGTGTCAATGTGCACCATATACTTTGGGCAAGGAACCCTGTACTTTCTCCTAACCACACATCCCAGACGCATCATCCTGGCAAGTCCACCACCACTGTCAACACGATGCATAGATGCATACAGTCGGTCCCACTGTACTCTGTGTCCCTGTGCAGGAAGAGCCCCTCGGACTACTCTGTACCCAGCATCTGGCATGGTCCTCTTAATTGCTGTGATAAATGAATCTAGTTCATCATCACTGCATTTACTGTATGTGGCAGATACAGATATATTATTTTCAGACATCCGTCTAAATAGGGTCGCCCTGGACACACCAAGGAGTTTGGTAATAAAACTTGTTGGCAGACCCAGTTCCACAAGATGCTCCAGAGTCTCTGGTGATACTGTGATTCGTGGACGATCACGAGAACCTCTTTCCAGGTGCACTGTTATTATTGTCTTTTGATTCTCTTTTTCCTGTTGGATAATAGTATTCAGAACAGAAAGAGCAGAAAGTATATCCCCATCTACAGTAACAATCTCCCCCAGAGCGCTTAGTAAAACTAAAAAATGGTGACAGGCAAACTGCAGGCCTTCCATATCCACAGGCGGTCTATCCAAGATGCTCGAAAGTCGACGATACAGCCTTTGGAGAATGTCACGCCTCAGTGATTCCTAGAAAATGAATAAAAACATGAACATGGATTAGATAATTTAACTAGCTGAGAGTAAATCACAAAACTACAGATGTTTTAATTGGGTCTTTTTTATACACTCTTGCGATGATAATTTGACCTTTTATTGAAGAACAGCTAAAAAATACAAACAAACAAAAAAACAAGACACTGACTATGATCCCAGAAGCCTACATGAAATGATATGGCAGTGCCTATTTTGTATTGTGCCAGAGCTCATCAGTCGGAATTTAAAGATGACTTTCTTTAACTATTACCTCTCATGACCATTCCTTGACATTTATGCACCAGTTATGTTGCTGTTAGAGGAAAGGAGGCTGAAACATTGACTGTATAAGAAAAAACTGGACTGAGCAAGCCCCCCTACTTCCGTGTTCCATATAGGAAGTACCACTGGGTTGCAAAAAGGCCAAAGTCCCATTGACTTACATTGAGAAACAGACAGTTATTTCTCAGTCATTTTATGTGTAAAGGATAATACCCAACGAAGTGTGCATTATGAGAAATTAACGCACGACGCGGAGGCCTGAACCGTCCAACGCGAGCGAGAGTGCAAGACAAACTTGAAAGGACCTGGTCGTGTTTTCAAACAGAAAAAAGATCCAGCTGTTCACTTGTTAGGATGGTTATTTATTTTAAATACCGCTGAACGCGCTTCTCACGTGGATCTGATCAGACTGTAACGTGGCAGCTGCTGCTGCGCGGGCGCGGGGGGGAGAGGGCGCCGCTCTGCAGCGGCGTCACCCAAATGCTCCTTTTAGCTCGACAAAAAGGATTAAATGTAAGTAAATCCCAAAGGACCGCTGACAGAATCAAATGTTGGAATGGTTCTCCCTCAAAGGCTTCAACAATGACGTGTACAATTCTCCGGTGTTATTAAAGTAGAAGCTGTTTACATCCCGCGGTCTCGTGGTCGAGGCGTGGAAAGGCGCCTGAGATGAAGGCGGACAGTGGGACTGAATGAGAACAGGAGGTTGGGGTTGTCTTTGACACTCCGTTGAATTTTAATATGCCTCTCCTCCTTAGCATAAACTTTAATATTATATTTTTTATATATATTATCTGTCTAATACTTTCAGAGCTTGTTTGTGGAGAGTTTTGATGGTTTTAGAGTTGTTATGTTGGCTGATGCTCAGCTGGTTAAGCAGTAATAAGTGTGACATGAACATTGCATCCAAATACAGTTTAGCTGACTTCAGGGTTAAGTTGTTCCTGATATATCTAAAACTGGATAAGTTAAACTTAATTTTGTTATGAGTTTAGTATTTTAAAGTTAAGAATCTAGAGAAAATAAGAAAAGATTCAACAAAGTACCAAAACTACATAACAGGATTTCAGATGCTGGATTTGAACCCATTTCCTTCTGATGAAAATAAAATCTGTTATCACAAAATATTTGTTAATCCATGGATTTTTTATTTACAGTTTTTAAACAGGGATCAAAAGTTTACAACACACTCTCAGTAAAATGCGTACATATTCCACGACTTTGCACTCTGAAATACCGTGTATAATATACGCCAAACACGCTTTTTGCGTGCATATGATACGCAACGGTAGAGAATAGGTTGCGCCGGCATACAATATACACGACTTTTTAGGTTAATTTTGATCACGTGGTCAGAAATCCTCCGGCTCTTTTCTAAATGACGTCGTTCCTGGTTAAGGTTAGGATTACGGTTATGGTTAGGGTTAGAAAAGCAAATTGTTCGTTTGTGGGGCTGTCTGTGATGCTCACGCCTCCACCAGGGGACGTGTCAAACGTGGAAAACACATTTAACACGTTTAGGACCGCGCGTATTATATGCACTCAAAACCCGTTTTTGGCGTATTTTATACACGGTATTTCCCAAATCGTGGCATATGTACGTATTTTGCTGAGACTGGGCTGATTTTTTATCATCTTCTACAAAGAAAGCATGTTGGCTGTTTTAATAGTTTAAACAGTTTAGTATTTATAAACTACATTTAAATAAGATAAGTGACAAAAATACAAATAAAAAATAAATCATTAAAAGACAAAAAACCCAAAGATAATAAATAGCTAAATAGAAGATTAAAATAAATAAGTATAAACTTTAAATCAAATAAATAAAAATGACTCAAAATAAGTAATAAATAAATAAATAAATAAATAAGATATTCTAAAAAGACCAAAAAGAGATGGATAAGCAGACATATTTTCTGATCTGGATGTCAGCTGGACGAGGAAGTGAAGATCTTCATGGACAGAACTTCCTCCAA
>NW_023417026.1:28657-29820 GCF_002922805.2 Oryzias melastigma | reverse complement strand
CAATCTCAGTCCTGCAGAGAGTAACGACAACATAGGGAACAGAGAGCTGTTGGCACTCAAACTGACATTGGAAGAATAGTGTCACTGGTTGTTTGTGCCTGCCTCTCTTTGTTCTAAAGTGGGGTTACTCATCCCGCTTGGCTGCCATCCAGGATTTATGAGACCTGGTTTCCTGGTGGCTCAAAGGTTTTGGTGGCCTGCCATGTCCTCAGGCATAAGGGCGTTTGTCTCTTCGTGGGTGTAAAGACCCCCAGAACTGCTCCCGCAGGTCTCCTACAGCCTCTACCTGTCCACTCAGAAAGACCTTACACAACCTTCAGTGAGAATCTACAATGTAAATAGTCATGAAAATAAAGAAACCCATTGAATGAGAAAGTGTGTCCAAACCTTTGGCCTGTACTGTCCCGAGGGCCTCCTGGTAGGAGCTTCTAATCAAAGGGCCCTTACATCTCCTTCATTGGTAAGGCCTCCTGGTCTGGGGTCATAATCAGATGACCTTTTAGGTTAGGGGAGTCAAACTTCTGGCCTAGAGGGCTAGTGTCTCACATGTTTTCCAACCAACCTGCCATTGAAGCTCCTTATTGGTCAAATACACCTGATCTGGGTAATCAGCAGCAGATAAGGCAGAGTTTCTGGATGACAGACCTCAGAGGCCTGAAAATTGACACCCCTGCTTTAGGGGAATATACCTCTCATGCCTTAGGCCCCTTAGTGGGGGCTCATAATCAGATTGCCCTTCAGGAAAGCGCCCCCCCTCTTGCCTGGGGTGGTGTTGATGAGGGGGTGACAATCACCAGATGCCTTGGTGACACAATCGTTTTTTAATATAACCTACTAATAAAGAAATTCTGAACTGCTCTTAGTCCGGCTCTTCACCTAGGATCTGTCTGCCATGGGAAACCCCAGACGGGACTAGGAGAACTAGAGCCCTCAAACCCCTCCACCACGGTAAGGTGGCAGTTCATGGAGGGGAAAAACTTTTTTTTGGTTCTTTGGTATTTTTCTTATGCTTTTGTTGCAACCTACTATTTCAGCATAAATATATTTTAAGTTGCAATTATAATTGTAACTATAATCTACTATTTTAACTAAAACTTATTATTTTACAGTTTAAGCTAAATCCTACAATTCTAAAGTGCAATTAAAGTGAAATCCTATCATGT
>NW_023417026.1:25471-27826 GCF_002922805.2 Oryzias melastigma | reverse complement strand
TTCTAAACACCAGCGAATCTAAGTGCTGCACGGGCAGAACAGTTTACGCATGAACTTTCCAAATCGAGAAAGTCCTCGCCTGAAACAGCCCTTCTTGGGTTCTTTTCTTATCCCCAGGTGCTTGCTGACAGAGTCCATCAATTCCTCAACAAGTGTGTCAGGATCTTTCAGAGCAGCCTTAAAGAATTTTTCCGGGTTACCAAACTTCTCCTGGAAGCTGGTGATCAGAAGGGCTCTTATGTCTCTCAGATTCATCGGTATGATGAGGCTTTTCCAGACCACAGAGGGATTTTTAGGCATCACGTGGCCCAAGAGAGAGTCAACTAAGAGCTGAATTTCAGCAGCATGCTTAGACTTCTTTCTATTTTTAAGGTGGTCTGATAGAATAACTATCAGAAAACTTGTTATCATAGCGTCATTCCAAGTTTCACCTGACTCTCTGAGGGATCCAGGAGAGGAATGTTCCCCAAGTAATGAATTACTTTGGCTTGTTGGAAGCAAATCCTCTTCAGTTTCTGAATCTTTCAACTCCTCAGCTTCTTGCTCCTCATCCTCATCGTCCTCATTTTCATCTTCCGCTTCATCATCTTCCTCCTCATGTGATGGTTCTTCCAGATCACTGTCCTCTGCTTTCTTTAACAGCATGCTGAAGAGGTTCTCGATGGCTGTGAGAACTTCTTTGACTTTATCGTTGAGGGACAGGTCACTGGTCAGCTCTTCTGTTATCCACAGCAACACCTCGTGCATAAAGGCTTTTATGGCGCCTCTTGTGTTGGAGCGGAGCATTTTTGTGGCCTCCGACTTTGACTCTTCCGTTTGCTGAACAAGATGTTGGTATTTTTCCATCATGTACTCAAACAGAGCTTCGTCCAAGTCCTGTGAGAGCAGGAGGATTTCTTTTTTGGAAGACATGCTTTCCATATTCAGAAGATTTGGTTCTTCTGTTTTTTGGATCACATCAAACAAGCTGAGGAACCTGTTCAGGATCACGTCCTGGTCCAACTCAGTCTGGCTTTGTGTTTCCATGTCTTGTCCGGTAGATGTCGGTTTGGAAGCCTCATTCAGAAGGAACTTCTGACACTTGAACTTGAATTCTTCGTTCAGATATCTTAGCATTTGGTCAAACAGTTTTCCCGCAAATGCTTTGAAGCGTTCCTTTGAGTCCTCCGACAGGGAGTGTGAGGCCAGGAAGTTTTTAACCTTGTCCATCACTACGCTGATGCTAGGATGAGCCGGGGCCGAGGTCCTTTCCTCGTTCCCCATGTCTTCCAGAAGGGCATTGGTAATCTCAATTGCAGCATCTACCCTCACAGAATCTGAGCAGGTAGTCCACTTTCTGAGAATAACAATCACACCTTCCGAAGCCTCTCTGAAATCAAAGAACTTTTCCACAGAAAAGCTTGGGAAGGAGTAAACCGTTTCCTCTGTGAAATCGGAATCAGATGAGGCCCTGTATTTCCACTCTTGGGTGATCCTTATTTTCTGTAGGAATCGTTGCAAAACATTCCCGGTGTTTTTGACCATCACCCCAAGACGTTTAAAGTTTGACACGCATCCGTTGATGTAGAGGCTTGCTATTTTGGGCACTTTTATGGCCATCTTTATCATCTTGTTCACCTTTTGTTCAATTTCCTCCTCTATCATGTTGGTCAGTTCCTTGGTCTTTTCACAAACTTTTGTTCTAATTCCAAGGATCATGGCCATGCACTTGAAAAAAGCCTCTCCCACCACGGTTTTTATGGATGGGAGCCGTTTTTGGTTGGCTTTCTTCTTGAGCATTGGGATGAGGGTTTTTAGAACATCCACTGCTGATGTCTGAATGATTTCTGTTATCAGGTCAGCAAGGATGATTAAAGTTTCCCCATCGATGCAGCCGTCCTTCAGCAAGGTCCACTGCATTTCTGAGGGAATGTTCCCGCGTGTTTTTGTCCAGATTATGAAATAAGGTCTAAAAAAGTTAAATTCCTCCGCTGTCACATATTTGTGACTCATTTTCTCTTTCTTTTACTCTCTTCTGCTTTAAAACGATCAAATTCGTGTCCCCCAGCAAGGTGATGAGGTTCAGTGTTTTCATTTGCGACTGGCTTTTATTTGGGGAAACGCCGCCCTCTGGTGGTGAGAAAAAAAACCCTCTTAGAAGAGGAACATCCGGGTAATTTGGTCAGCTGACCAAAACACGGAAGCCGAGCAGGCGGATGATCAGCAGAGTCAAAAAGAGACTCATTTTCAGAGAAATGCGTCCATTATTGAGGTTTTAGCAAATTTACAGGTGAATTTAAAGCTTTATTTTAACATAAAACTCCGAATGTGGAACTATTTGATCTTTGACTGACGTGACAGGATGGTAAAACTGAA
>NW_023417026.1:23504-25436 GCF_002922805.2 Oryzias melastigma | reverse complement strand
AGCAACTTCATTTAATTTAATTGAGTGTCGATTCATGTTGTTTTCAGCAATTTGAATATATTATATAATACTAAAGCTAAATATATAAAAATTCTTCTGTACTCTTCAGAAACATCGTATAGAATCAGGAAAATGTGAATGAACTTGAAGACAGTTTTAATTTAAGGTAAAAGTGTCACTTGATTGTTTTATTTTTTATTTTTCTGACTTTAGAATAAACTTCTCCTGGATGTATCGGTGTGAATTAGTCTATTTTCCCTTTAATATTTAGCCTTAAACAAACAAAAAAGTATAATTTAAATAGGTGAAATGAAGAATTGTTTAATATAAAGATCATTATTAAATATATTATTGTGAATGACTTTTTATAATCCTACCTATGAATTGAGGATATTTAAATATCAATGCTCCATATAAGCATTTAACAGCTGATTTCTGTCTGTAGGATTTTGGAGGTGTTTCTGCTCTCTGATTCCTTCATGCATCTGCAGGGCGAGCTGCGCTGCACGCCGTGATCCAGGTGTTTTGCAGCCCGGGCCGCCATGACTACGCCGTGGAGGTGTCCCCGTTCATCCCCAACAGGGTGGCGTGTGCAGCATCCCAGTACTACGGGATAGTAGGTCAGGGTTGCAGAGCGGTTGGATCGAAAGCGTCGAAAAAGTCACAGCTGGATGTTAAACTGTCCTGCAAACAAAAACAACAGAATATTCCTGGCCAATGACTGAACACATCTTTAGTTATGTGGTTTCCGTTTACAAGTTTTATTTCATCTTAAATTATCTTATTTGATTTATGTTTTTTATTTAAGCTGCCAACAATGCAGCTTCTCTTTGGTTCTCAAACTTGTGGCTTCACCATAGACTGTATATAAGAATAATGGGATTCACTAGGTATTGTCATGAATCACAGATGCTGCCCTCTTGTGGCTTCACTGGATATAGCCACAAGTTTCAAATGCTGCCCTCTTGTGGCTTTACTGGGTATTGCCATAAATCACAGATGCTGCCCTCTTGTGACTGTACTGGGTATTGCCATGAATTACAGATGCTGCCCTCTTGTGGCTTTACTGGGTATTGCCATGAGTTACAGATGGTGCCCTCTTGTGGCTTTACTGGGTATTGCCATGAGTTACAGATGCTGTCCTCTTGTGGCTATACTGGGTATTGCCACAAATCACAGATTTTTTAATCAGGCTACTTTTCTCATTATTTCAAGAGGCCTATTTTAAAAACATAAAAAAACAATAATAATTTATCTACATATTGCATTTTTTTTATTTTGAGTTGACTTTCCTCTGCCAATTTTTTATTTAATTGTGTTTGTCTCCACCATTTTTGGTATAGCATGCCCATTTCTAACATTTTATCCATGAGGTTTATACATGAACAAAGGGTAAAAAATAAAAATAAAAATAAAACTTTTTATCCCAGTTATTTTATGCAATCTGCGGTTTTACCATTCACTGTAAAAATAATTATTCTTAAATACAGTCTATGGGTTTTACACATTCTTTCACACATGAAAATGCTAAAGATGGGTATGCTCTAATGGGTATTCTCATGAGTTACAAACTGGGTATTGCCATAAATCACAGATGCTGCCCTCTTGTGGCTTCACTGGGTATTGCCATGAGTTAAAAATGCTGCCCTCTTGTGGCTTTACTGGGTTTTGCCCATAATTCTTGTAATGTACAGTCTATGCTCCCAGACAAGCGGCGTTCTACGATCAAATGTCTCCGGAGGGTTTAAAGTGAGCGATTGTTGGTTCCTAGGCTGAGTCTAGTGGGGTTGGAGGGTTAAAAAAAGAAAAAAAATGAAGAGGCTGGGGTCGTTTTTGATATTTCAAATTTTGCTAAAGCAGTTAAGCAAAAAATACCAATAAAGGTTTTATACAAAACAGACATTCCATTCTAATATCACATACAGCTAAAAA
>NW_023417026.1:19916-22981 GCF_002922805.2 Oryzias melastigma | reverse complement strand
TTTCCCGTTTGATGAAGACAACCTTTTCAGCGAGCTTCTCACATCATCTTGATATGACCACGTTTTTCATCTTTACTCTATTCAGTGCAGGAACTGGCACTTTGTCAGTCCCTGCTGTTTAGTCTACAACTCAATGAACGTTTGATCCTCGATGAAACTTTATTTTCTTACCTTCAGGGGAATGGACCAGATCAGAACTGTCGACAGGCTTAGAAAACCTGAAGAATCACATAAAAAACATTTCATAAATCAACTTTTTTTCTCACGTTTTTATTAAGCCTTATCAACAGTAAGCTGCTCTTTTTACAATTTTACCCTATTTACATCAACAAAAATACTGTAAAAAATAAACTCTAAATTGAGTTTCAGAGCTTAAATCCTTGGAACAACTTTTAGAATTGATAGCCTAATTCAGCGACAAACTACTCTAAACAAGGAGTGTCAAACATCCTCGATGTGGCTCAGACTGTGGTTAGCAGATAATAGTTTCAATGAACCAGAACAATGATTTCTTAGATCTGATACTGTGCTACCTCATTCACAAATAAAATAACTAGAGCTGTCAGGCAATACAAATTTTTAATCGCGATTAATCGTATTTCCAGAGTTAACTCCTGATTAATCGCAAATTTACATGTGGCCTTTTTTTAAGGAAAAAAAATGTGTGGTTCGTGGAATTTAGCAGTTCTACATTAATTATGAAAACAAGAATGGCAAAATTAATAGTTTTCATCAGAAATACTTTATTTTGTAACATTATATTGAGATAAACTTTCTTAACAATAAAAGGCTGTAACATAAAATGCCTAACAAAAGCCCAAGTGCAAGTGAAGGGCATTTTAAATTCAAAACTTCAATCAACGTTCAGTAAAATAAAATAAAAAACATCAAAAATAAAATTTCCTTAACACTGTCATGTTCATTTTTTGTCAGGACCAAATATTTTCCTCCTCTGCTGAATTGCAGTAATAAATGAAATAGAGATTTNCATGTTCATTTTTTGTCAGGACCAAATCTTTTCCTCCTCTGTTGAATTACAGTAATAAATGAAATAGAGATTTATCATTTCCAATTAACTTTTGTTTTTTAAAACCTTAAAGACTGATAAAAGCAGGATACTCTGTGGATAGTTTGACAGTCTGTTACTGCCGCCACGTTCTCTGGCTGCAGCTCGATGCAGCGACGTGTCCAGCGGAGCTCACGCCATGAATATGCCGGCAGACAGACCGCTATGCTGGGGCTGGATCACGCTTAAACCTCCAGAACATTTAAAACGTCCCCCGGTGCGCTTGCTGTTCGGAACGTCGGGGGTCTGCAGCTCTCGGGACGCGGCGCCGGACGCGAGCTGGTACCACCAGACGTGGTACTGGACGCGAACCGGAGCCGGGTTAGAGTGCAGGAGCTCTCCAGGTCCTAGCGCCGGGCGGTTTTAGCTCGCAGCTCTGAGGTTGGAGAGCCACCCGTGATCTAGTGAGAGCAGCCGGTGAGAGGACGATGAGGGACGCCTGCGCGCGGTATGGAAAGGCACGTATGAGGAAAATCCCATTGACTGTAAAAATAATGGACCTATCGAGCTATGAGGTCCCCCCATTATATACAGTCTATGGAAAATCCGCGATTAATGCGTCAAAAAATTTGTCGGCGTCAAGCACGCGTCAGATTAACGCGTTTTTAACGCGACAAATCTGACAGCCCTAAATGATTTACATTAGGCCTGCCCGATTAATCGAAAATGTGTAGACATCGCGATATCGGCTTGTGCAACACTTATTATCGCAAAAGAAGGCATAAAGCGCCATCAATGGTTACCTTATGTATTTCCACACATGTATAATATGGCTGGGTTGATAAAATTGATTATGACAATCAATTAATCAACAATAATCAATCCATAAAAATATAAACCGATTTATGCTAACGTTTAATGGAATTTCCTACAGGACGGCTAATATTAACGCTCGGTGGATCTAAACATACATTGTTGACTAAATTAACATCTTTATATACTCACAGGCATGAATGTTACAAACTCTTTTCAGGAAGTATTTTTTTATAGTAGCCATTTGTGGTCTAAAACAGTTTTTGCTCATATATTTTTCTTCTTTTAGAATAAGATGTAATGCTAAAGCTCGATCGCCACCTAGTGGCCAAACTGAAATGCCCTCCCAGAGAAGCAGAACAATGTTTACAATGTTAATTTTTGTTAGAACTTCTTCTTTAAAGAATCCATGCAACACTGTATGCTATTAACAATCTCATCATTTCCCTAATACATTTTAGAGTATGTAAACTGTATCAGAATTATATAAATGTATTCAACTCGTTTATTATATCATTTCTAAACAATATTTCTGTATTTCTAACTCAAAATTGAATTAAATTCAGTGGATCAAAAGAATTGGGGTGGAAAAAAAAAATCATAATCGAATCGATCCAGGCTCTTGTAAATTGAATCAAATCGTTTCTGGAAATTATTATTGATACCCAGCCCTAATGCATGGACAGAAAAAAAACATTATTTTTAAGGACACACTCTATATATATTGTTCTCAATTGTTCATATTAGTTTAGGCCTGTACCACCAATATCGCGATTCATATTGTCATCGCAATATTATCACTCATATCGCACAATGTACGTTTTCCTATATTGTTCAGTTTTAATTTAGATTTTTTTAAATATACAAATGTTTTTTTTGTTTAATTTTTGTGCAGTTTGCTATTATCAGGTAAAAGACAGGCAACTCTAAATTTGGACTTGTCATGCTTACATGTGTGGGGATTGCTTTGCCTGTTTTTTTTTTCTTTTACCCTCATTCTTTTTTAAAAATGTGTTTGATAAATAAACAGTTTAATGAGTCTTAAATTAACTTGATGTTGTGTTACAAAAGCTGCCCTCTCCTGCTTATGTGCCAGCAAATAAAAACGTTGAACTTAGTTCAAGCTTCATTACAGCTGTGCGATCACCCAAAAATGATCACAATAGTTGTGTCTGTGTGTGCGACTGTAAGTGAGAAAGCGTGAGGCTTGCTTGTGTTTGAAGGTTGGTGTCAGTTGCATTTGCAG
>NW_023417026.1:19212-19381 GCF_002922805.2 Oryzias melastigma | reverse complement strand
TGAGTTTAGCTGAAGCTGCTAAAGCACAAAGACCGGTTCTGGTTCTGACCCGAGTTCTGATGACTGTTCAGCTTTACTCTTTAAATCAAAGAAATTCTATATGTATTCCTAAGAAAAGGAAAAGAACAATTTTGCTGTTATTTAACTGTTTGAAGGAATCGAATAAATG
>NW_023417026.1:15583-19081 GCF_002922805.2 Oryzias melastigma | reverse complement strand
ATGTATTCCTAAGAACAGGAAAATAACAATTTTGCTGTTATTTAACTGTTTGAAGGGATCGAATAAATGAATTGATCTTCAATCAAAAAGTCTTTCATCAAGTCCTTTAAAACCAAATGATTTTTCAAGTAAAAACTGCTTTCTTTTTTGTTAGTTTTTGTTACAAGAATTTGCAATTTTACAAATTAAAATTCTACATTTGGTCAATTTAAAACTTTAGCTTTATGGATAAAGTTTTTTAGAACCAAAAAGTTAATTTGAAACAAAAAAGAAAATTGAAAAACGAATAGGATAAGTTTGTTATTTACGTTTGTTTTATTCCGTTTTTCAGATTTTGCGTTAATTAAGAAACATATTTTATAGTTTCTTGAAGCAAAAAGAAAATCTTTTACCATTCAGACAGTTTTGATGAAGAATTCCTTTCATTTAAATCGTGTTTATAACTTTAGATGTTTTACTTTTATGATTTCTAATAGAATCACACATTGAAGCAGAAACTGAACTAAAGTATTTTGGTATTCATCACACTTTTAAATGCAAACTCATTAACATTTTTATATACATTTGAAGCACTATAGTGAGGAATATTGTAGATTAAAAGTCCAANAACATTTTTATATACATTTGAAGCACTATAGTGAGGAATATTGTAGAACAAAAGTCCAACATGCCCAGAATATGATGGTACCACCACCATGTTTTTAAATGAGAGTTTTCTTGTGACTTTAATGCAAATGAACTGGAGAAAAACAGTCTTTCAAAAAAAGAAGCTTTGCCAAAATATTTAGTCAATACTGAAGTAAATCAGATTAGAACTTGTGTTCAGGTAAATGTCTTTAGACCGTCTCCAACAACCGACGGTTCCTCTCAAAGTCGAGTGTTTCTGTGTCGCTCAGAGGTTTGGGTTCAGAGGAACAAACACTAAAGGCTGTGAAAGCCTGGCTCTGTGCTGATGATGTCTCTCGCCGCCGAGCCGCTGCAGGCCCGGTTAGAGCCGTAATGACAGAACAGCTGATGATCGATAGACGGAGATGATGATTGTTCTAGTGGTCTTTAACGACGATGCAGTTTTTACCCCAAATCAAAAAAGCATGAATTAATGAGAGCTCTCTGTTTACATGCTCCCCTTCTAGCTTAGAGCCCCTCACACCCTCAACCCTCCTCTAGTATAGCGTAAAAGCTAGTAAAGCCACGTGAGTGGGCGTGGCCTTTGTGTTGATGCTATCCCAGAGGAGGGATGACACAGGTGGCGCCAACATCTCACAATGTTCTGGATCGGAAATTACTTCCCCATAACCTCTGTCACCTGATTTCAAACAAATCGTGTCCCGGTAGCCCGCGGTGTCAAAGCCCCGCCCACAGATAAAATTAGGGTCAAAATTCTGAACTGAAACTGTAAACTGAAGACTAAAAACGAGAAACAAGAGCTGCAAGGCTGGTGCAACATTGATCCAGGTTCAACTTCAGTCCCGTTAGCCCTTTTTGACCTATATAATTCCCTATTTCTCTGAGTTCTATCAATTAAAGTCCCCTATAACGTTTTTTTAATGTTCTCATTAGTGTTTTAATTATGATTATGACGTTTCTAACCAAAATCTCACAACCTAAATGTCTCAAAAAGCCTCTTTTCATGTTTATCTGAAGCCTCGGTTGGTGAAAACTTCATTTTTGATCATTAGATTCAATTAAAGAAAGCTGTAATTTTCAGAATGGGTTTTAAAGCTTTAATATGATAGAGTCAGGAGGACAAGTGTGGATATTTCAAATATCAGAAATCACTTAACAAATGTAATATTTTTTTCCTTCGGAAGAAAAAAATGTGTTATTTTTTTTAACCCAAAAAAATTGAGCTAATCATCTGTCAGGCGTTAGCGCTCTGTCCCCGCCTCTAGTCACCGGCGGGAGCCATCTCCTGGACACTGAATGCACTTCATCTCCCAGCAACCCCAGCGCACAGTTCCTGGATACTGCTCAGCTGACTCTCATTTGCCAATCGCCCACAGGACATTTAAAGCACTGCACAGAGCCTCGCTCAGTGTGAAGTATTGTTTGTGCCACTCTTCCTGCATTACTGAGCTAATATAACTTTAGATGATCTCTAATTGCCTGCCGCCTGCCCTGACCCTCACCTGGACTCTAACAACTCTAGTCTCTTCTCGGATGACCCCATGCTCGTGATTGACCTCTGCTTGTCTGACTCTGATTCAGCTTTGAGGATTTTTAGCTGTTCTTAGTTCTACCATGAACTCACTCTCAGCCCTTTTGTAAAAATATCAATAATTCTATTTTTTGTTTTCTCTTAAAGACTTACAAATAACATTGTCTAAACGAAAATAGACTAAAAAGGGGTTTGTTTCAACTAAGTGAAGGGTAGTTCTGTTGCAGAAAACGTATTTTTGTTTTGCATTTATGTGAACATACACAACTGGGGAAAAAACCTGAATAATAATTTGATTGGTTGGTTTAGAATAACACTTTAAAGAAGGATAAAGTCTTTTTAAAAAGCATAGATGGAATTCACCAGAACATATCAGAACATCCATAAGAATCCTTTGAGAAGCATTAGGTCTGCCTCTATCTCACCAACTCCATAAACCAAGACGTTCTTCACGGGAAGAATGTCCTTTGAAGAAAGGACTAACCTTGACTAAAGTCGCATTTTTATATTCATTTATCACATTAAGCTGGTTAGTTAGAATCTAGTGGGGGTGTAACGATTCGTTGTAACGATTCAATTCATATCATGATTTATAGTTGACAAGACGAATAATACTTGATTTTGGTTCGTTTTGAATGATCTGATTCCCTAAAATGGATCCAGCACATCTTGATCCCAAACTTCCATCAGTGTGACTCAGAGATCAGAACCTGCTACTGAACGGTGCCGGTGACGTGGTCCAGATTCCTCGTATGTCTTCAATATAATCAAATATGTGTACAAACAAATAAACAAGAATTAATGTCAAATCCATTCACATTTTAGTTTGATAAAGTTGTTGTTTTTCCACATCAAAATAACACAAAGGAAACATAATTAGAACATTAGTAGGAATAGAAATCAATTCATCGATTGATTGCTACAAAACTAGGAACTAGTGACAAAAACTTCAACTGTGTTCATGAACAACAATCGTTTCCTGATGAAACTCCCTGTGTTCTCCTCTCAGACCAGCAGGGGGGGCTCTGTTATTCCCGGAAATGTTTCCAGGTCTTTATTTCGTCAAAGAAGGCGTCTCCCGGACAGGTGGTGTAGTTCACCACCTGTCTGTGGCCCAGGATGGAGAAATTAGCCGCCAGTGCGCCTCCATCAACAGCGCACTGCGCGAGTCGGTCGCGCAGCAGGTGCGTGGCGTGGCGGGAAGGCAGCGAGGCCGTGTAGTTTCCAATGACCGCCACGCCATAGCCGACGCTGTTGCGTCCTCTGGTGTGGCTTCCGCGGTAGGTCCAGCCCCGCCCTTCGTAGATGTATCCATCAGAGCCGACCACGAAGCTGGAGGG
>NW_023417026.1:8650-14101 GCF_002922805.2 Oryzias melastigma | reverse complement strand
TCCTAATAAAAGTTATTTTACAACCTCAGAAGATACTGTTTGATATACGTTTTGGGTTTGGTTTTTATTTAAATTTCTGGCATGTTTTAATGTTTGTATATTTTATTTTATTTCAAAATACATGCGTTTCTCATGGAGAATGTGTTAAATTTGTGCTACAGAATAAGACAAAATGTAAAGACAAATTTATATGAACCCTTTAAGCGCCAAAGTAGAAATTCTGCACAGTCATTCCAGGCTGTCTGTCTTCAGATCCCAATATTCTCAACTTCTGACAAGTTTCAGGAGCTTAGAAAACACCAGAATCAACTCTCTATCAGTAGTTAGATAGTAAGAAAAACATTGGAAATATTCAGTCATAATCAAAGATAAGGGTGACCGAAACATACCCAATTCTCACCATTAGTAACATTTATTAAAAAAAAACGATAAACAGCACCCAGCAGCAAGGAGGCACTGTCTGAAAAAACAAGTCCTGAAATCGTCCTGAGAATGTTGCTAGTCCTCCAGCCAGTAGGGGCGCTGTGTTAAAAAAGCCAGGGTCCTGACAATGCGGTCCTGACAATGCGGTCCTGTGAGCGCTGTTGGGTCTCCGGCTCTGCAGGTTTATACTACTGCTTCCATTAGGACTTTTAAATAGCTTTTAACAGCTGTAATTGTGTTTCTATTACTTTATCACTTTCAGGATGCTTCATTTACAAACGAGTATCAAGTGCAATACCGTATTAAAGCATTTTAAAGCTGTTGCTATCAAAAGCCATAAATGCCTACTTTAAATATGTATGCATATGTCCATTTCCCCAGATCTAATGAAATCACTGTTAAAACCTTCTTCAGACCACCACTAGATGATGCTAAAGATTTAAAACTTTATATTTTATAAAGAAATTGCGTTTTTTTTAATTATTTTATCTCCTGTAGTTTCAGAGAACTTAGCTTTGCTGCATTAACACTGTTCACAGAAACCTAAAGTCTTAAAATGCAAATTCTTAAACTTTGAGAATTTAATTGTTTCATCAGAAGAGACCAAGCTTCTTTGTTGTCATAAAACAGCAGGTGGAACTTATAAAGCAATCAGCAGGTCTGACATTTGACTCTTCACTGTTTTTCAGAAACGATTCATTGGGACTTTTTAATATCCTTAAATAGCTGTAAATGATATTCCTTTTTCTTTAACATCTTCTGTTAACAGTTCAAATTACTTTCAAAAATTATTTTCTTCTAGGATCCAGAGCCTTTACCAAATTCATCATGCCAAGTTTTCCACCAGCTTAGAAGACACTTTGATTTGGTCAAGCTTCTCATTTTTTTGCCACAGTCTTGTGGTTTATTTAGAGGTCTAACGTAACTTAAGCAAGATTTAGGAAGCTATAGACATTTTTAAACCTCATACAGCCTCTTGGGAGATACGTTCATTATAACCACCCATCTCACATAAGGTTTTGAAGAACCATATTGAGGCATGCTGGGAAATTTCTTCCTCCAATGTATTTCCTATGCGGACTTTTTGTCAGAAAAATCCATCCATCCATCCATTTTCTTGACCGCTTCTTCCCTTTCGGGGTCGCGGGGGTGCCGGAGCCTATCCCGGCTACTGAAGGGGGAAGGCGGGGTACACCCTGGACAGGTCGCCAGTCTGCCGCAGGGCCTCAATCACACTCACATTCACCCTCAAATCCACACCTAGGGGCAATTTAGAGTCACCAATGAACCTATGAAGCATGTTTTTGGACGGTGGGAGGAAGCCGGAGTCCCCGGTGAAAACCCACGCATGCACGGGGAGAACATGCAAACTCCACACAGAAAGGTCCCAGCTGGGAGTCGAACCGGGGCCTTCTCGCTGTGAGGCAAGAGCGCTAACCACTGCGCCACCGTGCAGCCCTGTCAGAAAAATATTATACATAAATCAGCCATTGAAGCTTTTGATACCATAAGAAAAAGCACATTTCTCACAATAGAGCATTTTCAAAGTACTTTTGATTCCATCTTTCTAGCTGCTTTTGACTACAAGGAGAAACCCGTCAAAAATCCGACTGAATAATAATAAACTATAAGAAAGTTCTACAACAACATACCCCAATTGCTTTCAGCAATCAGACAATGAATGAATTAAAAATGTAGTCGAGCCTGCCTGCAGCCTCGTCTTTCCCTAGTTTGTAAGGATGCTTATAGGATCTGAAAAACAAGGAAAAGATCAAATTATACCTGGTGACAAAAAGAATGCACTGTTTCGGTTTCTACATTCAAATTTAAATGTTGACCAAAATCCCATTAAAGATTACTTATATTTCACAAACCACATAGAAAATCTTACTTCTGGGAGCATGACATCAAAAACATAATCTAGGAGCTGGATCTCCCCTTTCCGGATCAAGTACCCAACTCCCGTGGCATCTTCAATTGCCCTCGGTAGCTGAAAAATCTGGAAAGATGGGCAAATATCAGAACAAATAATGAATGAACACACATATCCACATGACTGATGACATTTTAATATACCTACTGGTCACTTAGGTTAAGTGTTCTCAGCTTCAAGTGCTGTTTCAGTGGTCATGAGGACGGTGGGTTCTGCCACAGGTACATCCTGCTGGAACGCACTTTCCCTGTAGTCCGGACCTCATGCAGAGCCTGAAAGTGCAAAGTGTAAATATGTAATAAACTACAGGATTTAGTTTCTATCATATCATCCAGGTTGGAATGGGTGGAGAAAAGTGTCAGGTGTGATGTGTGACAGAAGAGTTTCAGCACAAATGAAAGGAAAGGTGTACAAGACTGTGGTGAGACCAGCCATGTTGTTTGGACTAGAAACAGTGGGACTGAAGAAAAGACAGGAAGCAGAGCTGGAGGTAGCAGGGGATGCTGAGGTTCTCTTTGGGAGTGACCAGGATGGATAGGATCAGGAATGAATACATCAGAGGGACAGCACATGTTAGAGGTTTTGGAGATAAAGTCAGAGAGGCCAGACTGAGATGGTTTGGACATGTTCAGAGGAGAGACAGTGAATATATTGGTAGAAGGATGCTGAGTCTAGAGCTGCCAGGAAAGAGGTCTAGAGGAAGACCAAAGAGGAGGTTTATGGATGCAGTGAATGAAGACATGAAGGTGGCTGGTGTTAGAGTGGAGGATGCTGAAGACAGGCTTAGATGGAGGAAACTGATTCACTGTGGCGACCCCCGAAGGGAAAAGCCCAAAGGAAAGAAGAAGAAAGGTTTAAAATGAGGAAAAGAAAACTGTATTATTATCATCGAGTCCCTGGAAAAACTCACTATTTATAATATCACTCAAAGAATAAATGAATCGGGGAAACTGCAGTCAGTCGACTCGTGTCTTCCAAATCCTCTCCCGACATAAATAACATTTCCTCTGGATTAATCAGCCTCCTCTCTACATGATCCTCTATGAATGAACATGTCATTTTGGTTTCTGCGTGGTGGAAACGTGACGTCTCTAATGTGAATGTTCTCTAAATGTTCATGAGGAACTCATATTTAAAGATCCTTAACTTTAAAAAGGGGCGGAGACTGCAGAGAACTCTAAGTTTCCTGAAGAAAACCTGCTACCGACCAGGTTACATTCACAGACGCAGTTACCATAGTGATTGATTCTGAGTTCAGCTTAACCCGCTTCTTGAAACGGGCTTGGTTTCACCCACTTTCACAGGTTTAAGTTATCTCTCTTTCTGAAACCAAAAACTCTGAGTTTTACTGAATTTGGAGTTCACAAACTCAGAGTTCCAACAAAACCTGCTTCTTGAAACGGGCCTCAGGCCTCCCTTCACTGGCTGCCTGTTTTTTTTTTTAGAGTTCACTTTAAGATTCTCTTATTTGTCTTTAAATCTTTGACTAGTCTCACCCTGCTTTACCTTGCTGAACTTTTCTCTCTTTACACTCCAGCCTGATGTCTCAGCTCAGCTGATCAGTTTTTTTTTTGGGTAACCAAAGTCTAAAACAAAATAAAAGGGGGAACAAGCGTCTTCTATCTGTGCTTCGAAGCTTTGGAACTCCTTTCTGCTAAATATCAGACAAGCGTCTTCAATTTCCATTATTAAAACTCAACTCAAGACTTGTTTTATAGCCAAACTTTTTGTTACACGTGATATTTTGCTCTGTTTTACATTCAGGTTTTATTATTGTTTTGTGTTTACCCTCAATGTTTTCTTTTATTTTTTTACCTCTATGATTTCTTTTATTTTGCTTTTGTATTTTTGTTCATTTATTTGTTAAATCTGTTTTTATTATGCTTAGCTTTCATAGGTTAATTGGTGACTCTAAATTGCCCCTGAGTGTGAATGTGAGAGTGATTGTGGCCCTGAGACAGACCTGTCCAGGGTGTACCCCGCCTTCGCCCATCAGTAGCCGGGTTAGACTCCGGCACCCCCGCGACCCCGAAAGGGACAAAGCGGTCAGGAAAATGGATGAATGAATGAATGTCCAGCTCTGTATTAAATTTTAATTGTGTATTTGTGCTTTATAAATAAACTTGATGATGATCATGATTCTGAAATTCTCCCATGATTCAGTGCTGTTTGGAGCAGAGCAGAGCAGAAAGAGGAAGTGGACTTTTTCTGCTGATTGTGCAGAAACATCAGTTGGTTTAGATGCAGCCACAGGCTGATGTTTGACTTTCACACATCTGGACTTCTTTACTGAAGCAGCTGCATGTTGTCCTGAATGTTCCTGAATGTTCTTCTTCTCTGCTTCTGCTGGACTCTTCTGATCTGCTGCTGTTGATTCACATCTTTGGACTTTTTCCAAACTTTCTGATCTTCTTCAGCTCTGAACTCTTTAGAAGAACTGAAGGATGAAAAACATGAATTTGTCTTTAAATAAAACTCTTTCTTCTGGATTTAGGTTGAAGAACTGCAGTTTGTCAAAGATCAGCTGTGATGCTCTGGTCACAGCTCTGAAGTCCAACACGCCCCACCTAAAAGAACTGGACCTGAGTGACAACAACCTTCAGTCTTCAGATGTTCAGCAGCTCCAGAACCTGGTGGAGAGTCCAAATTCCAAACTGCAGACTCTGAGGTCAGTAAGGTGTTACATTCCCAACAGGTTTCGGATAAAAAAAAGGGGACAATAGCATAAAAATAGAACACCAGTAAGAGTCCTGTGTTCTGAAATTAAAGAACAAAATGAAATTATTACTGTGTTGGTTCAAACAAAAGACAAGAAAAAATGTGTTGGAACCGTGGCAAAACAAAAAAAATGTCAGGGAGACTTCTGACCCAGCCATGTGACCGTCTGAGTCAGCAGCTCACTGCTATGGGCTACCTAACCAAAATCTGCCAAAAGAAAACTAAACGAAGCCCACAAATCAAGACTACCCAAGTCCAAAATAAAATAGCAAAACCCAGCAGTATATGACCACTGAGGACAAAGAGGGGGAAAAGACAGAGACAGAGAGGGGGGGGGGGATAAATAAATAAATAAAATAAAAAATAAACCTCAAACC
>NW_023417026.1:6718-8471 GCF_002922805.2 Oryzias melastigma | reverse complement strand
ACTGCACGCTACAAAGAAACTGTAGCTGCCTGACATATGTTTAAAAAAGCATTTATTTAATTTTAATTCTAAAGACTTAAAAAATATTCGCCGAATTCTGTTTTTGAGCGTAAAAACAAATTCCGTAGCCGGGAATCGAACTCACAGATTCTGCTGTGGGGAGCCACATTGCTGACAACCGAGCTAATGCTCGACACAAGCAATGGAACGTAGATGAGTTCAAATGGTGTCTCGGTGTTTGACATTCCATAATTTCAATTGTTAAGGGTTTAAAATAAAGGAAAGAAAACTGTATTTTTTAATAGCGAGTCCCTGGAAAAACTCACTATTTATAATATCGCTGAAATAAAAATGAATTGGGAAACTCCAGTCAGTCGACTCGTGTCCTCCAAATCCTCTACCGACGTAAATAACATTTCCTCTGGATTAATCCAGCCTCCTCTCTACATGATCCTCTATGAATAAACACGTCATTTTGGTTTCTGCGTGGTGGAAACATGATGTCTCTAATGTGAATGTTCTCTAAATGTTAATGAGGAACTCATATTTGATCATCTTTCACTTTAAAAAGGGGCGGAGACCTCAGAGAACTCTAAGTTTCCTGAAGAAAACCTGCTACCGACCAGGTTTCGTTCACAGACTCAGTTACCATAGTGATTGATTCTGAGTTCAGCTTAACCCGCTTCTTGGAACAGGCTTGGTTTCGCCCACTTTCCCGGGTTTGAGTTATCTCTCTTTCTGGAACCGAAAACTCTGAGTTTTGCTGAATTTGGAGTACAGGAACTCAGAGTTCCAACAAAACCTGCTTCTTGGAACGGGCCCCTGCTCCGCTCCCTGAGTGAGTCCTCCTCTGACTTAAATACCTGGCAGGTGCTGATTAAGATTATTGGCCCCACCTGCCAGGTGAACAGAATTGCAGAGCATGTGGAAAGTGTGCAGCAGCAGACGTAATAAGAGGGTTGGAGTCTTTAAAGCTGCTTTTAGATGTTTGGTCCTAAAGTTAGTCTGACAGCAAAGATGCAGATTTTCCTGTGAAGTTGCAGCTTCTCAGTGAAGCTCTGAGGAGAACGATGACAGGCAGTGATGTGCAAATGAAGCTTTCTTGAAGCACTGAAGCCTTTGTCTAAATTGGTTCACTAAAGAACAATGCTTCATGAGCTTCATTTGCTCTAGTAGGACATCTAGTGGACACAAAAAAGGCGGGGTTCACCCTGGACAGGTCGCCAGTCTGTCGCAGACTAGAAAATTATAAAAATGATAAATTAAGGTGAGGTAGGAGTATAGGTGGATTTTTTGGGTGCTGGTGCTAAACCAGTGGATTTTTTTTTCTTAAACATATATACATGAAAAAGCAGTGTCACAGGATAAAGAGCTTGGACACTGATCCTATTAATTATGAAATTAGATCAGTGTTTGATGGGAGAGAATATTTGTTTCATTAGTAATTTTATTATTATTCCTCTAAATTTACAGACGTTCTCCAAACTATCTCTACCTCAGTCTGAACTATCTCTAAACTCACCAATCGTAACTCTCCATCAAACACTCGCATTATGAATGGAGCCTGCGGGATTTATGATGGCGTCAAAACTTGCGAGGAGCCTCTGCGTACAGAGAAACTCCTCCTCCCTCCTCTGCCGCGGCACCTGCCGTGAAGCTTCAATACAGAATGTCTCATCACTAAATTTAACTGGGGGATTACACCCAAAAGACGTCTATAATTACCGGTATTCTAAATAAATATAAAGAGGAA
>NW_023417026.1:0-6465 GCF_002922805.2 Oryzias melastigma | reverse complement strand
GTATGGAGCCTGAAGGATTCATGCCGCTGTCGAGACTCGCGGCTCTACCTGAACCACTTCATAAATTAGTCACGTGGTACAGCCGGGCAGCGAAGCTTCGGACGTCATCGTTCTCAGCTCCTCCCCTAGATGAAGCAAGCCTCGATACGCGCTTTACGGAAGCTCCTCCTACACTACTCGACACACGCCTCGATACCTCGATACAGAACGTCACATCACTAAAGACAGGCTTCAGGACAACCAAACTCATCCAAACTCTTGTTTTAACAGATCACCAGCATTGGTTTTACCTGAAGAAACACTGGGGAGTTTTGTCCTGGTTGATGTGGAAATGCTTGGTCGAGTTTTATCCCAAGTAAACACCAAAACCTGCCTATAGATCCTAAAAGCTGACGTGTCATTGATACAAAATAATAAAAAAAAACATTTACATTTACAGATAGAGCTTATTTGTGGATAATATGGTGAATAAACAGGGCTTTACAATTATATGGGAAGATAATTAATCTGACACAGAATTCTTCATAATGCCAACTTATGTGTTTTAATACTTTTGTGGCTACATATACCCCCCCCCCCTTTGGCCAACGGCGTCTAGGGGTAAACACCATGAAAGGTCTTGAGATTTACTGCATTAACAGTATCTTCTCTTTTGTGTGGGCTTCCCCAAATAACTGTCATTTACAGGCCCCAATTTCTTTGTTATTTTTCCTGGACCTTCCTACTTAGGCACTAACTTAGCTGTAAACTTATCAGTGGCTTTGGAAAGTGGATGCGACCTGACCCAGACTAAGTCTCCCGGCAGAAAGTGCGCATCTTTTCTACGGGTATTATAATACTTAGCGTTTCTAGCCTGGTACACACCCACTCTCCGTTTAACCTCCTCTGCCATTTGTTTTTGTCTATCAACCAGATTGTATGTTGCTTGTTGTTGAGGAGATGGAGGCTTGTGAATCAGTCTTTGCAGAGGGCCATATAGATTACGGCCCAGAGCCAACTCTGCTGGGGTCTTTCCTGTTGTTTCTTGTTGGGCGGTGTTAATTGCAAAACGGAACTCAGCTATCCACTGATCCCAAGTTTGGTGATGTTGGCCAACAAAGGAGGAAATCATCGTCTTTAGGGTCCTGTTCACACGTTCAGTGAGATTGGTTTGAGGATAACTAGTAGTCAACTTCTGTACAACCCCCCATGTTTTACAGAGATCTGTAAGTAGACTACAAGTAAACTGTGGACCTCTGTCAGACACCAGATACTGAGGAACCCCCCACCTTGTGAATATTTCTTCAATCAGAATTTTTATAACTCGTGGTGATTTACTGTCTCTTAAGGGGAACAACTCAACCTACTTTGTATAGTAGTCAACCACCACCAGAAGAAATATGTTTGACTTCTTGGTTCTAGTGAAGGGCCCCATGAGATTCCTAGCATCTCCCCGGGTTTGGTGGCTGTGATGTTTTGAAGCAACCCTGAGGGCTTGGAGTTAGCAGGTTTGTATTTTGGACAATCTCACATTTCTTTGTGTGCTCCCACACATCTTTGCGTACACTTGGCCACCTCTAGAATCTTCAGGAGGGTTTTCAGACGCCCCAGATGTCCCCCTAAAGGATTATCATGGAAATACCCAAGAAACTCTGGGACCAGAGATTGAGGCACTACGAGTTGAAACTTTTCTCCTTGGTCCTGCAAGGGAACCCTGTGATACAAAACATCCTGATGTTCTGTAAAACTAATCCTTTGTGGGGAAGTTGTCGTATTGCTTTGAGATTGTTTCATCTCACTGAGTCTTGGGTCATTGTCTTGTGCTTGTGCTATTTCTGCTAAGCTGTTTGGAAGGTCTGAAGGGCTTTTTAGGGTGACAGCGAAACACGGAGTTGGTGTTATCATCAAGGGTTTATATCCTCGAGACAATGCATCTGGTGCAACATTCAGGCAGCCTTTCCTATAGATCACCTTGAAGTGGAACTGTTACAGACGTAAAATCCAGCGTGTTAAGCGAGATGTTGTTTTAGGACTTTTAAATGCCCAGGACAATGCAGCACGGTCTGTGTAGACAGAAAACTCCTTTCCTTCCAGATAGTGTCGCCATTTTTCTAAAGCGTCACCACTGTACCGGGGCTGAGAGCAGGCATTGAGAGCAGGAGCAGGATTGCAGGATTACAGGCTGAGAGCAGGATTGCGGGATTGCGGGATTGCGGGATTGCGGGATTGCGGGATGAGACCAGGCGTTGAGAGCAGGAACAGACGTTGAGGTAATGAGATGATCCAGCAGTGAGTGGGGAGAAGGAGAAGGCTTTTAAAGGCTGCAGCACAGGTGTATCCACTGACCTGCTAATGAGCACAGAGGAGGAAACTGGCAGAGCTGCATCAGGTCATGACAGTGGAAGAAGGAGAGGAGGCTGGTGTTAGAGTGGAAGATGCAGAAGACAGGCTTAGATGGAGGAAACTGATTCGCTGTGGTGACCCCTGAAGGGAAAAGCCGAAAGGAAAAGAAGAAGATTATTTTAATCCCCTGCTCCCTGGTTTACCTAAAAAGTCTCTGTCAAATCTACAACTTCTTCAGAGCTCGGCGGCACAAGTTCTGACGAGGACCAGGGGGCGGGAACACATTTACACCAGTTTTAAAATCGCTGCATTGGCTTGCTGTGCATTTCAGGATTGATCTTAAGATTCTTTTAATAGTTTATAAATGTTTTTATGGTCTTGGGCCTTCTTATCTCAATGATCTTCTTTTAAAGTATGAACCCTCGCAGACCCTGAGGTCTTCCGGCACGGGCCTGTTAGTTGTTCCTAAGGTGAGGACCAAAACTTATGTTGAGGCTTCATACTTTCATTATGGTCCTCGCCTGTGGAACAGTGTGCCAGAGAGCCTCAGGGCCGCAGAGACCGTAGAGGTTTTTAAGAAGAGGCTCAAGACACACCTTTTTAATTCTGCTTTAGTTGATATATCTGCTTATTTATTAAATTAGTTTTTATTCATTTATTTATTGTATTTATTCATTCATTTATCTTTCTTCTTTCTGGATTTTATTTAATATTGTATGTATTTAATCTCAATTTCAATTCTATTTATTTATTTTACATACATTTTATGTATTTATTTTATTATCTTACTGTCATTTTACCCCCAGTGTTTCATGTGGGATCTATCATATCAGGGCTTGCTGGCTTTGGTCTGGGGTTGTTGCCGTGGTTCCCACCCTTGCTGGGGAAGCTGGAGTCCTACGCTTCAGCCTCACAGCTGTGGAGTGGACTCCGTTGCTGTCCCGGACTGGGTGGACGCCGTAGCGATGTTCCTTTCACCGAGCTGGCTCCTGGTATGATAGAATCCTCAATATGGTTTCCTCACAACAGAGCCAAGCCTTAAGTTTATTTTACAAGTTATTTATTTATTTATTATTACTATTATCTTTTTTAGTACTCATTGTGTGTGGGGTCATGGGTGTATGTGTTAGGAGGAGGGGTGTGTGTGTGTGAAGGGTGGGTTGGGCTTTTACCTAGTACCTAGTAAGGGATCTCCTCCCTTTTTTGAGGGAGATCACAAAACGGTATATAACTGAAAATACTAGTGAGATGTTCGACCAGATTTTCTCTCTGACTCCTCCCCTCTCAGGGAATTCAGCCAACAAACTTGTTGATAGCTTTAATTCCAACATGTCAAATATCATGGATAACATTGCTCCTAGTAAGGTGAAGGTGATATCTTGTAGGAAAACATCTCCATGGAGAAATTCCATTCTGGTAAAGAACGGAAAAAGAGAATGTTGGAAATCTAAACGCAGATGGAGAAAATCTAAACTACAGGTAGATTATGACATCTATAAAGAGAAACTTCCCTTATATAATTTACAGCTGAGCAATGCAAGGAAGTATTATTTTTCGGAAATTATTACCAAAAACTCCCATAATGCTCGGGCCTTATTTAATATAGTCGACAGGTTGACAAAACCCCCTGTGTCAGTGGCACCAGAACTTTACTCAACCAAAGCCTGTAATGACTCTGCCAAATTCTTCAGGGACAAAATCAAAAACATTAGACAAACAATTGTTTCATCAACTACAAGTCCAGAATATAAACCCTATCCACTAGAAACCAGTATAAACCCAATGGCTCAGTTTCAACCCATAAACAGTAAAGAACTGCAGGACATTCTATGTCAACTGAACTCCTCCTCCTGCTGTCTGGATATTCTACCCACAAGCTTTTTCAAAAAAGTTTCAAAGATCCTGGAACCAGCCCTGCTCCAGATTGTCAACTTGTCATTAACATCTGGTGTTTTCCCAGAACCACTGAAAACAGCTGTAATCAAACCTCTCCTAAAAAAGGGCAGTCTAGACAAAACTCAAATGAACAACAGACTGATATCAAACCTGCCATTTTTAAGTAAGATCATTGAAAAAGCTGTTTTCCATCAGTTAAATGAATTCCTAGTAAAAAAACAACTGCTATGATGTCTTCCAGTCCGGCTTCAGACAGAACCACAGCACTGAAACGGCCCTGACCAAAGTGACTAATGACATACCAGGTTATAGAGAACAACATTAGTTAACGTAGCTATGCAGATGACACACAGATATATATTAGACTGACACCAGGAGACCGAGGCCCTGTACAGGCTCTTGGTAAATGCACTGAGGACATTAATGACTGGATGTGTCACAACTTACTTCAATTAAACAAAAACAAAACTGAGGTTATTGTCTTTGGTACTAAAGAAAAAAGGTTAGACGTCACTACAGAGCTTCAATCTATTCAACTAAAAATTACCAACCAGGCCAGAAACTTGGGTGTAGTGATAGACATGGACTTAAATTTTGATAAACACATTAAGGCAGTCACTAAATCAGCCTATTATNCCTGTTAAAATTAATGGGATACTTTTTAGCAGTGAAATAAATGGAACAGAAAGATGAATAAAGAGTAATTCAGCAAAACTGGAGCAGATTCACACCATGTATCAGACGAGCTGTCAAGCTCAACGTGCAAGTATTAAACTCAGGCTCAATCCAAACTTCCCTTTCTGCTTCCCCTTAGCCCTTTCTATTATTATTTTTTAAATTTCACCCTCCAAACGAAGGGGTCCAAGGCCCTTCTTTGTGATGCTAAACCGTGTCACGCTGAGAAGTGTTTTTCTTCTACAAGGACCAAGAAAGTAGACCACATCAGTCCAGTTCTGAGGTCTTTACACTGGTTACCTGCCTGTCAGAGGATAGACTTTAAAGTTCTGTTACTGGTTTATAAAGCTTTGAATGGTTTAGCACCAAAATACATGACTGACCTCCTGACCCAGTATGTACCAACCAGACCTCTTCGGTCATCAGGATCCGGTCTTTTATCAGTTCCTAGAGTCAGAACTAAACATGGAGAAGCTGCATTCAGCTTCTATGCACCACAGATCTGGAACAGACTTCCAGAAAACATTAGATCTGCTGAAACACTCAGTGTATTTAAATCCAGGTTAAAGACTAACCAGTTCTCAGTTGCATTTGATTAATATGTATTCAAAAGTTTACGTCCGCACTTTTTATCTATGCTTGTTTTAAATTAAAATCTTTTTACTTTCTTTTAATTTTATTTTAATGATTTGAATGATGATGAATGACATTTTTACTATTTCTTTTGATTGTTTCTTTTAATGTTTTATGTAAAGCACTTTGAATTGTCTCTGTACATGAAATGTGCTATACAAATAAACTTGCCTTGCCTTGCCTTGCCCCTTCATGTGGGTGCACTCTGAACCACAGATGTTTACATTTAAGTGTAAGTAATGACTTTATGTTTTAGTACAACCTTTTTAAAGTTATAAAACCGCTGTTATGTATATTCAAGCCCTCCTGAGCTGGACGTCCCATCTGGAGCAGGTGGAGGAGCTGAGGATGGCTTCTTCGTTCCGCCCACCAAAGGCATGGCTCCAACCCAGATGTGGTGCAACAACTCCCAGCTGCCTGTCGACCACATTCTGGCCGGCTCCTTTGAGACCGCTATGAGACTTCTCCACGACCAGGTTGGAGTTGTGAACTTTGACCCCTACAAGCCTCTGTTCATGCAGACTCTGTCCAGAGCCCACACCTGTTACCTGGGCCTCCCGTCGCTGCCCTGTCTGCGTGGTCATCCTAAGAGAAACTGGAAGGACTGTGGAGCAAAGCAAGGGCTGCCCGCTGTGGGACTGCGTCTCTCTGACCTCATCGCTCGCCTGCAGCAGTGCTACCAGCTGACCACTGCTGGGAGGTTTGAGGAAGCCATCGAGCGCTTCAGAGCCATCCTCCTGTCTGTGCCGCTGCTGGTGGTTGATAACAAGCAGGAGATAGCAGAGGCTCAGCAGCTGATAACAATTTGTAAAGAATACATTGTGGGTCTGACCATGGAGACTGAAAGGAAGAAACTGCCTAAAGATACGCTGGAACAACAGAAAAGACTCTGCGAGATGGCTGCTTATTTCACCCACTGTAATCTGCAGCCGGTGCACA